>NC_079453.1:38720784-38775784 GCF_903798145.1 Danio aesculapii | reverse complement strand
CGGCTTGAAGACCTAGATAATGCATACATTGTTGCAACTATTGCCTAAACATTCAAAGACATGTGAAGGTATAAGTTTGTGGACTGGGCCTGGCTAAATATTAACTTTACTATAAAAGTCCTTATCATTTAGGGTGTGAAATAAGGCCTAAATAAAAAAGGTTGTCATTTAAAAGACTATTGGTCAAGAATATTTGGTGAAATTTAAAAAATTTAGTGAAATTACCCTGATTTTTTATTAACAACATAAGCCAATGACCAAAATTAATAATAATTTGCCCAGATTTTGTCATTTGCCAAAAAAAAAAAAAAAACCCTAAACAGACAGATGGATGGATGGTGGACGTACAGACAGATAGATAGGTGCTCTGATTTCCCCCACAGTCCAAAGACATGTGGCTAGAAGGGCATCTGCTGTGTAAAACATATGCTGGATAAGTTGGCGGTTCATTGCACTGTGGCGACCCCTAATAAATAAAGGAAGTAAGCCGAAGGAAAATGAATGAATGAATGATGATAGCGAATGCACCAAAAAATAACCAAAACCTTGCTTTTACAACATTTTTAGATTTCTTTTCAGAGTACTTGTTGTGTTGTGACATGAACACATTGATTTTAATATTAATGCTTCTTTGCCATCAGCCAATTAGTACCCTCTCTGACCTTGTCTTCCTGATTGATCATCCACTTTGTTGGGACAACCTAGTTAAAGGGAAGGTAGAAAATTTAATTTGCTCGTTGCAACGACAAGATATCACATACATGCCAATGAGTCACAATGAATCATCCGGACAGTTTCTCAAAGAAACTTTCTATTATGCCCAACCTTCAAATGCAACTGGATTTCTCATAATCACTGTAGAAGTTCTTTGATCAGACAGAAACCACGTCTGGATACAGATGCTAAAGGGCCAGTTATTATGTTAGCTTACCATAGTATGCAAAAACGACAATTTATAAGATTTATTTCAAGATTTAATCCAAAACTAAATGTTATAACTACAGTCAAAAGTTTAAAATAACCAACCTCTGTAATCTGATGTAACTATTATGAAATGATGCAGGATATGTTTATTAGTATTATTCAAATAAAAATTCACAAAATGACTTGAAGGACTAGTTAACCCACATATTGTTGCAATTATTGCCTAAACATACAAAGACAAGTGAAAGAATAAGTTTGGGGACTGGCTAAATATTAACTTCACTATGAAAGTCCTTTTCAGAGATGTAAAAGAAAGCTTACAATGGTAAAAATGTGAAACAGATTACAATTACTTACTTGCAAATTTTCTGCAAATCCGTGACAGTTAAAGAGTCAAAAGCAAGTCCAAAGTAGTCTGGGTTTTAGGTGACGTTTACACCCGTGCATGTTTTGTTTTAAAATGCATGCATTTTTCTATGGTTACACCGGGGGCCTGTACCATGAAGCTGGATTAGCTGCCTAGCCTGTTAAATTTCAGTTTAATTTGCACTAATCTTGGGTTTTAGGTAAAATGAAGGCAGTTCAACTTTAATCACTCTTTGTTGCCATTGCATGATGGAGCAGCTGAGCTGAGCTGAGCTGCAGTACCTTCATGGTACCTTAAACCCAGAAGTGGTGCAAACTAAACTAAAACTGAACTGGCTAGCCAGCTAATCCAGCTTCATGGTACAGCTCCCTGATGTCCCAACACAATCTCATGGCAACTCGTAACTTTTTGATTTAGTAGCTAATTCATAAAGAAAAAAAATCTCTCTCTCTCTCTCTCTCTCTCTCTCTCTCTCTCTCTCTCTCATCTCTCTCTCTCTCCTCTCTCTCTCTCTCTCTCTCTCTCTCTCTCTCTCTCTCTCTCTCTCTCTCTCTCTCTCTCTCCTCTCTCTCTCTCTCTCTCTCTCTCTCCTCTCTCTCTCTCTCTCTCTCTCTCTCCTCTCTCTCTCTCTCTCTCTCTCTCTCTCTCTCTCTCTCTCTCTCTGTTTCTTCCTGATCTCGAGTTCCGAAAATAACATTGCATTTGATGCAGACTTGACTAAACTAATGAAAACAAATGACATGTTTTCCCAAGCAAAGCAGTTAAATGTACACTACAAACATTTTCCCTTTATTTAGCAGCACATTTGAGCAAATCAATCAAATTAGCTAATTCTTAGGATTATTATTATTCCATTAGTCATCTCTGATTACCAATATATAGCACATGCACTAAACTTTACACTAAATTTAACCAACAGCATTAAAGCCAATAAAATGTGCAAGGGGAGGGGGGTATACTAATTATCTGAATTGGGAACAACTGTCCTAAAGCAACCGCACCATTTTTCTTTCGTTGTTTTGTACTCCACACCGAAAGAGCAACACTGTAACACAAAAGCTACAAAGTTTACTGCTTTGGAAAAGCATACATTTAGAGCTATTAAAGATATTTCAATCCTGCACTAAGAAGACTGTACTAAAGGTTATTGTGGTTACAGTCTCAATTATGTAAATTACAGCTGAAAACTGGAGTGAATTTGATATACATCATGTTTTTGCTGATGAGTCAACAGTATTATCTTTAAGCCCATATGTAAGACTCCATTAATAAATCTAAAACATTTTATTCCTTTTGCTTTCATCCACTAAAGCCAGGTACCACATACTCATCCAGCCATCATCCACTTAACCTTGTGTAAATGTATACTTAAATATATACTATGCATAAAACATTATTATTATGCTAATGATGAACCTTTCTGACACATGCTGCTCAAGTCATCTCCCATATCACACCTCATGTATGACATTAAAGCAGATATTTTTTATTTATTGTGGGTCAGGCACTCTCCTTGACCCACACCCGGCCTGCGAAACCATCTTTTATTTTAAAAGTGAATGGCTCTGTCCAAATTACATATCGCATTGCACAGGCAATAGAGAATTGGGGTGACGACACAAGGGTTGGAAACTGTTATTGTTCATCCGGGATGTGATATTGGATTCAACCCGTCCATGACCTTGTTAATCATTCATCTTTCAGCATTATGTAAAAGATAAGGCTGTGTGGAAATTATTCATCATGACATTTAAGGTGATATAAGAGTCAATAGGTTTTACTAACCCTAGAGATTATGTTATTGTACATATAGAGGAGATGTAATCTTGCCATCTGTGTCATTTGAGAAAGTGTAATGGTCAACCGAGCTCGTTTTTGAGGTGCCTTATAAAAACTTGACATGCTTTTACAACAATCAACCCTGGTGAATACAACAGAGGAGCCATGAAGTTAAACACGCCTGTTGCAAAAATAAAATGCCCTTGACATCTCACAAAAACAAGTATGTATATCACTGCAGCCAGGAGACTAGAGATGCAATGATTATAGATTTTGATTGTCATTATAGTTTGGAAATAATAAATAATTTCATATTTATCACGATTATTATGCATTCATTAATTTCAAAACACTACTAGTTTAGAAAATCACATGAAAACTAAGTATTTAAATGAATTGCTGTTATCATCTGTGTTCATACATACATGATCATATTTTGTTTACATTGCACTGAAAGGCACGCACAACTCTCACTGCTACAGTGTGAGATGTTTTCAACTGGGTGTTTTTGGAAGGTGCGAATATGCTCACTCCCTATATGCTCAGGGAAGATGTGAAATGTGAAAGGCCCGCTGCTGCTAGAAGTCTCAGCCATAGTTAATCCAGTGTGCGTGCGTATTAGCCTTGGTGTATAAACTTGGAGCTATCGTTGGCATAACTTTGTTTAGTTGCAGCAGTTTCGTTCCATGCAACAGGAATGCAGTGTTTATACGCCTTTATGATTAATTAACCGTGAAGAATTAAATCGTGGTTAATAGTGAAATCGGTTAATCATTGCATCCCTACCGGAGACTTTTAAGACTTTCCAGACTTACATGAAAAGTAGGTTGGGAGTAGTAAGCTACTGAGTATGTGCACATCAATATAGTATCATTTTTGTGGCTGACAATTCAGTTTATCTTTATTTCTATACAGCTCTTTACAATGTAGATTGTCAAAGCAGCATAACAAAAAAAGTTGAAAGTACACTTTAAATGCTAAATAGCCATAATATTTCATATTGTTAAATTGAAACTGTAATACAATAAACATTTTATTATTAATGCAAGGGGTAGGTTTAGGATTGGGGTAGATAACACAATAGCTTGGATTCATGTCATGTACAAGACATAAATAATCAATCAAAAGCTCCAGGAAGTTTAAACAGCCCACTTGGAGCTTAAGTCAACTCGATGAAACGCCCATTTAGAAGCCAAAAATAGGTCATTCCAAAATGAATATACAGGTGGCCCGGTGGCACAGAAAGAAAGTCGCTGGTTCGAGTGCCAGCTGGGCCAGTTGGCATTTGTGTGTGGAGTTAATATGTTCTCCCCGTGTTGGCGTGGGTTTCCTCCGGGTGCTCCGGTTTCCCCCACAGTCCAAAGACATGCGCTATAGGTGCACATACAATTGCTCACGAGGAAGAGCGCTTGTGCGTTTGGCTAATTCATGTGTTGTATTCATATCACATGATTAATATAAACAGCTCACATTGAACAATTTTGTAATTTGCTTAAACCTTTCCTTACTTTATTAAAGATTATTCTAGGTTCGAGCGGTATTTGTAAGGAATTGGATGAAAGCAAAACACATCGTTTTGTAAAGCATACAGCGGCATCTGCTGTAAAAAAGTAAGCCCAGAATCAATTCAAGAGAGAATAGAGATGCATTTTGAAAACCTTAAAAGAACCAATTTCTTGATCGCATTTTCCACCAAAACTCGAACTATTTTGAGTACTATATCAATTTGGCATTAGGGCAGCACGATGGCTCAGTGGTTAGCACTGTCGCTTCACAGCAAGAAGGTCGCTGGTTCGAGCCCCCGGCTGGGCCAGTTGGCATTTCAGAGTTTGCAAGTTCTCCCCGTGTTGGAAAGGCATCCGTTGCGTAAAACGTATGCTGGTAAGTTGGCGGTTCATTCCACTGTGGTAACCCCTGATAAATAGAGGGACTAAGCCAAAGAAGAATGAATGAATGAATTATTGAATTTGCCATTAGTATAGTTAAAAACGTAATACATCATTATGTGACATAAACTTCATTGCCATTGTGACTTGAACACAAATTTTTTTGCTTCCTCATCATCCTGTACAATATTTGTTCTTTTTTTTTTGCCGGTGCCGGTAGCTGTCAAACTTTCATTTTATAAATCACCAAAGACCACAGTTTTAGCTTATAAAGAAATGTATGTTAAACTGAAGAAAAATAGTCACATCTGAATCGCCAACTATGTTGATCCTGGAACAACATTCCAATCAGCCAATCAGAATTAAGGGATACGTTTACAGTTAATGTTAAGTTTAGGCTTACGGTTAGTAGGGGTGAGAACCTACACTAGTCTCATGGTTCGGTTTGGTTATGATTATCATGCCATCTATTCAATTTCAATTCAAATCTCCTCCCTTTCCACAGTAAGCTACCACCATATAATGCATAAGTGATAAATGACATCAGTACATAATAACTGGTTATGATTATTACTGAACTGTTACCAAACTGTTCGCGTCTGCATCGTGGTGCATCAAAGAAACAATTCATTTTGACACCCCTAACAGTTAGGTTTATGCACAGTTCTGGTTAGGGAATAACGTACAATTATGGTTGGGTTTAGGGGCAGGGAATAGGTATGGATTACATTTTCAAACAAAAATGATGTTCCAGGATCAACACAGATGTTAATCAAGGATCGCATACTTGACAAAATCATGACGTGCATCCTGAATGGCCTGAGGTTGAGTAAACGAATAGTTCATTTTCAGTTTTTGAACCTTAAAAATAAAATTCACAAGCCTTTAAAAGCTTACAGTACATGCAAAATGAGGTACAGGTACTGTAAATAAAACAAACTGTTAAAGTAGGAAAGAGAAGCACCATATAACACTCTGAATGCATGCATGCATTATTGAAGTGTGAGGATTCAGAGGTAAATTGAAAAGGATAAAGCTGTTTGTGCTAAAACAGCTGGGGGATGCGCATATTCTCAAAGCACATGTAAAGCGCACAGTCGGATGCAGATTTCTGCTTGACTGGCTAAAGATCTTACCGTGATGTAATATTATGAGTTTGAGAGAAGAAAGTGAAGTGCTTTGCATATATGGATGTGGTGTGTGAGTGTGTGGACGCAGGTGTGTCCTGATTTAAATGTTCATGCTTGTGGATAGCAGTTCATTAGAGAAAATCTGTTTCATTTTTTTCTCTCTTTCAGTGTGTGTGTGTGTGTGTGTTGTGTGGTTTATAGGTGTAAGCTACATTTCCTCCAGGGATCGTACCCTTTGCTGAGTGATTCGCTGTGCTTTGGAGAGAAACGTACCACTCTTCCAAACCTGAGGAAGATTAATATTTAATGCCAAAGCAGTTTTATATTCCGAACTCCTCTCTCGTTCTACCTTACACACTTCTCTTTCAATTTCTCAGGTTTGCTGTCTCCTTCACTCCCTCGCTGTCTCCTTTTCTCTCCTCGGTTTCTCATTAAACACCTCTTCATTGGACAGTGGACAGGAACATGTCCAGACTGTCCTACACTGTCCCGCTCTGTGTCGATCCCACCTCTCACTCTCATTTTTTTTCAGTCTGTGAATCTGAATTTGCTTTCCTACGTCTCTCATGGCTCGTTTTGCTGTGTTCACTGACTTTATAGAATCTGCAAAATCTCCATAGAGTACAGTGTGTGTGTGTGTGTTGTAATTTACTGCTGGGTTAGTCTATGGAATAGAGTACCTCATGTACATATCTGTACCTCTGTATTTTTTTAAATAAAAATAATAAAAATAAGTTGTGTGCCCAGGCTAACAAGATATCATGGTAAGTGGGTCTGATGTATTGCAGCTGCTCTAGGTAACTAATAGTAAGAAGAATATCCTGAATACTACAAGAAGCTTTATGAAATTGATTGACAGTATATAAATCTAGAAAAGTCAGCATTGCACTAGGATATTTTTAAATAGTTGTATTATATTTAATTTAAAAAAAAAAAAAAAAAATAAAAAATAAATAAATATATATATATATATATATATATATATATATATATATATATATATATATATATATATATATATATATATATATATAATATATATATATTAAATTAAAAAAATAAATAAAATAAAAAACAAATCAAATAAAATAAAATGAATGAAAATTTTAATTAAATTAAATTAAAATACTAAAATAACAAATAAATAAAATCTAATGAAAAATAAATCAAAAAAATATATATATTCAAATTAAATTAACATAAATAAAATCAAAACAAAAAAAACACACAAATTTTTTTTTTATTTAATTTAATAAATTGCATTAAAATAAAATAAATAAAATTAAATAAAAATAAATTAAATTAAATATTATTAAATAAAGTAATAGACAAATAAATTGGACAAAATTCAAATAAACTTTGTTAAAAAATAAATAAAATAAAATAAAATAATATAAAAAATTCATTATAAATTTATTAATTTAATTAAATTGTATTAAATTAAATTAAATAGAATAAAAAATTCTAATAAAATAAAAATAAATAAATAAATTAAATAAAAAAATAAATAAATTACCTAGCAGTAACTGCAATTCTAAATTAACTATTTAAGAGTTGTTATAAAGAACACAGACAGGTACTGGGAGAGATGGAGAGTCTATTGGGAGAAAGGGAATGAATGTTTAGCCTCACACTCATAGATGGCCCAATTATGCTGCAATTTTAGGCCACTTTGCTGAAAGTCTGTCGAGCTCAGCCCTGACAAAAAGCCCCATTAATAAGTATCAACATGCTCTACCACAGCTACTTTGATCTCGGTCACATGTGAAAGAGAGAGGATTTTTCACAGAATGGTAACATTCAAGATCTCTTCACATGAACCCTGTGTGCATAAAAGGGATTATGTGAGATGATAATCATGACCACATGCCCATACTCCTTTGATATGCCATATCCATAACAAAAATCTCCGTTGTTGTTATAATTTTCTACAAACACACTATGAAGCCCTACAGAACCCAACTCCACTCATTATGTACATTTTATGGGCTTATCTGCAAATCAGTTACTGGAATAGCCAATCCTGTAAATTAAAAGTGGGTGTCTACATTTTTTGGCCATGTACTGCACAATCAGACTTTGCCAACATCCTTTGTACCCATGCCAGATTTATTGTGGATTAAGTTAGACTGATTAAAATATGCAAGAAACATGTAGGGCTTCGTAAAACACTTTAATAATTGAAGTAGGTCATCTATATGTACATCTATATTGGGAAAAACCCGTATATAACACTCATGTTTTAAACATTCATTCATTCATTCAGTTTCCTTTGGCTTAGTCTCACATCACAGCGGAATGAACCACCAACTATTCCAGCTGATGTTTTACACAGCAGATGCCCTTCCAGCCACAATTCAGTACTGGGAAACACCCATACACTCTTACGTTCACATGCACTAATACACTACGGACAATTTTGTTTTGCTAATTCACCTGTACCGCATGTCTTTGGAATCCGGGGCGAACACAGGGAGAACATGCAACTGGTCCAGCCGGAACTTGAACCAGCAGTGCTAACCACTTAGCCACTGTGCCACCCCTATATTTCAAGCATATAATCATTATTATCCACAGAACTTCAAAATATTAAATATGGACTTATTATTAGACACTTAAAAGGCTAATCAATTTTGAAATTTGACAAATTAGGTCATTGAAATATAAACACATCCAATTTTTGATGTTAAAGGCTTTCTTGTTTAGCTCAAAACAATTTTACAGTAAAATTGGATATATTTTGAAGTATTATAATGAAATGATAAAGATCAATGCCCCATTATAGTGTAGTAGCTTGTGTTGTGTACACTACACACCAAAGTGTGGAATCCAATGCAGTACCAGATCGAAAAACAAACTAATCATTTGTTCTCCAGTGCTAGCTATAGAGACCGACTTCTTCGATTTACACATTCATTCAACCATTCATATTCCTTCGGCTTAGTCCCTTATTCATCAGAAGTCGCCACAGCAGAATAAACTGCTAACTATTCCAGCATGTTTTAAGCAGCTGATGCCCTTCCAGCTGCAACCCAGTACTGGGAAACACCCATACACTTTTTGACATTCACAAACACTATATACTACGGGCAGTTTAGTTCATCCAATTCACCTATAGCATATGTCTTTGGACTCTGGGAGAAACCGGAGCACCCGGAGGAAACTCATGCGAACATGTGGAGAACATGCAAACTCCACACAGAAATGCCAATTGGCCCAGCCAGGACTTGAACCAGCGGCCTTCTTGCTGTGAGGCCACAGTGCTAACCACTGAGCCGCAATCGATTTACACTTTATAAATTACAAAAATCTAGAAAGATGAAGAACAAAGCTTGGAACATGCTTTAAAACAACTGGTGTTGATTCACTTGTTTTATATTTGCAAGTCCACTTTTGAAACAGATTGCCCAACTGGCTTGTTGAAAAAAAAAAAACAATGCTAGAAAAGCCATTGAGCAGTTTTACAATGACTGACTGTATTTTCAAATTCGAAATCAAATCAAATTACTTTTATTGTCACATCATCAGGGCAACGCTGTGGTGCAGTATAGGTAATGCTGTTGCCTCACAGCAAGAAGGTCGCTGGTTCGAGCCTCAGCTGGGTCAGTTGGTGTTTGGCGTGTGGAGTTTGCATGTTCTCCCTGCGTTCGTGTGGGTTTCCTTCAGGTGCTCCGGTTTCCCCCACAGTCCAAAGACATGTGGTACAGGTTAATTGGATAGGCTAAATTGTCCGTAGTATATGAGTGTGAATGAGTGTGTGTGGATGTTTCCCAGAGATGGGTTGCGGCTGGAAGGGCATCCGTTGCATAAAACAAATGCTGGATAAGTTGGCGGTTCATTCCACTGTGGCAACCCCAGATTAATAAAGGGACTAAGCCGACAAGAAAATGAATTAATGAATGTCACATCATCAGCGGCACGCATACTATGAGTGAAAAGCTTAGGTGCTGGTTCCAGACAGTGCAAAATACAAAACACTCCAAAAAACAAAACAATACACGGTCACACTTTATTTAGGTGATCTGTTGGTTAAATTTAAGTTACATTGCATCTACATGCCAACTAATTTTCATTAGATTATAAGTAGACTGTTAGGTTATAGGGTTGGGGTTAGTGTAAGTAGTGTATGAAATGTACTTGCAAAGTTTCTTCTAGTCAGTTAAATATCTGTTGAAGGAGCAGTATCAACAGATATTAAGCAGACAGTCCTCTAATCCTCAAATGGACCATCAAAATAAAGTGTAACCAAATATACAACTAGCAATGTTGACAGTAATACGTAAAAGACAATAAATACATGACAGCCAATAAATGCGGTAAAAAGCACACACACATTATACACATGTGTTTTAATACCTCAACAGCAATGCATTTGACACGGTAGCTTCATTGATTGTAAAGGGAATGTTGCTGAATGATAGCTATTTGAAACAGTATTTTTCCCAATTGTTCTACAAAAGATTACCTTTAATGTTATTAACTCTAACTTATTTGTCTAAAACCAGACACCAATTCTTTTCCAAATCTAGGTTACCTGTCGGTCAAAATCACAACATACCCAGAAAGAGATATTTTCTAATCCCAACTGAAGCATGTTGCATTTTTGCATCGTTTTATAGTGGTTGATTGTAAAATAGGGCCTGACAGGATATACACAAAACATCTAAAAGTGCAGTCACATTATGCTATCCAAACTGTGCCCAGGCACGTTTCCCGGTTCGTTTGACAAGTGTGAGTGCTCCGAATCGGGCCCAGGCGCAGTTCAGTTGGATGGCCGGTTCTGAGCGGGCAGACAAGCGTGCTTTGACATGGTTCAAGGCAACTGTACCTAGTGTGAGAACACCCTAAGTCAATCAAATCTTAAATTCTAAGAGCTCACATTTCAAACAGCTTTTAAAAGGACGTCCTATTGTGTTGCAATCACACACAGGCAATTTTAGAAACAGCAGTATAGTATTTTAATAATTCCACCTTTTCTTTTTCTATATTGAACACACTGAAGTTTCAACAGTAAACATATGGATGAAAATCTGAACTTTTTTATTTTTCAAAAACATCATTTTCACAAAGTCACACAGAATTTGCTGACAACCCAAACCAAATCTCTTAAGGCACAATTCAAAGAGCCAGAAAAGCACATCAGAAAAAAAAAAAGATTCAAACTAAATGAATTCATTCATTACTTGTCTCCACTTCTACTCGGGCTCTGTGCAGGGAATGTGACAGGCTAGAAAGCTATTACCAATGGCAATTCATCAGCTTCCAAATATTTGGTAAGATGTCCTTTCAAATGTGAGGTGCTAGACTCTTTTGTGGCCTGACCTTGTGTGGGTGGATGGATGGTTATTTGATGAATTGATTGTGTGGGCATTAGTGACAGAATATTGGAAATGTGACACTTGTGTTCAAAGCAGTAGAAGGTTTTGGCTTACAACACTGAGAGAGGTTAATAGGTCAGTTCTGAACAAGTGGAAAATCAGTGTCATCTCAGTGCACTTCCTGTACTCAGTGCCTGTTTGCAAGAGGAAATACATTTTAGATTAGGAGTCATTATTAGAAGTCACTTCTGAATGATTTATTACTCAGCTGGCAATGCTGAAAATTCTGCTTTAGTTCATACTAGTTCATGTTACTTCGGTGCTCGTGTATTGTATCCGGACGACCACCTTAATTCTGCCGCTTACCAGGGTGACCCATCAGGTTCTACTCCACCCAAGGGGTCCGAACTGGCAACTCTGCCATGAAAAACAGGCACATTATCTAAAAGCTAGTGTGAATTTTGGGATCAATGGGGACAAGTTTACTCTTATACCTCCCTCTTGCCAGCCTCTGTTACACTAGTCCGGGTCACGGCACCAATATAATCCCCTTGTTTCTATTTGACCTGTTCTGAGTGGGATTCAAACAGGGATCCAGAAAGGTAAGGAGGTCGCTTTAACAAGATTAAGGGCTGAGGTTTGAATTTACAGCTCCTGGTTTCCATTACACTTACACCCTGTTGCAGAGATACATGTTTTTAGCCTTGATTTTCACCCACCAACACTGAAATTGCTGACAAGTGCCATATATTGAAGGCAAATATGTGTTTGTTCACTCTAGTGACATTAACGCAGGGCAAATTATCAAAGTTACAAACCGAAATAAACATAAAGAAACTGCCTGTAAATGTCCGCAATCAAAACGAAGCCTATTACAGTATATTCCCAGGTAGCACAGAATTCTGGCCCAGATTTGGCATAAAGCTGGTACAACAGGTGCTCATCCGGCACTGGCATACAACATGTGGGCCAAACATGGCCCGGGTTTGGCAGAGGTGGCACCATCTTTAAGGCGGCACACAAGACTTGGGCCAGATATCAAATGTAGTATTTGGACCAGATTTAAAAATTAAATGTGGGCCACGTAAGTTTGGTGTATCATGACCTACTTTTAAAATACATTTCAATTATTTTTGAATAAAGAAACATTCCACCATCAGGTATCATCGAGAAAAAGCACACCTATAGCACACCTATAGCGAAATGCGCTCATGGGTTTAGCAAACTAATTTCAGTCGTGGCACACCAACATATCAAACCCAGTTCAAGCCCAGTTATGGGTTGTTAATTTGCCTGAGACTTGGCCCAGACATGATCCAGCCATGTACTGTAATTCACTGCGGCATGTGGGCCAAGCAATAACAATAATAATCGTGTGAGCCAGAGAAATTTTGCTATATGGGTTGCTAGAAATACAAAACAGTAGTTTAAGTAAGTAATATCTCAAACAGTATTTGCTGACCAAACAACAGCTAGTATAAAACATTGCAACAATATCAACATAATAGCATTGCCTTCTCAGTTGGGCATATTTCATCTAAAAAAATAAAACCCAAACAAAGAGTAAAGGTCGAAATATGGAATAGATTTACAACCCCCCTGTGACATTCAAATATAAAAGCAGAAGTTCTCTTTTGTCTTTGTGTGGTGTGTATTGGGAAATAGCCTGTGAACCTATGCCTCACCTGGCACAGCCGTTCTTTTCAATAAATAGATTATTGGAGCGAGATATAGAGAAGTTGATTTATCTAAAACCTCCCAGCTGGCCTGTTCGCCCCGCTACATCTGTCCGCCACTTCAACAGAGAGAGCTTTGGCGGAGAATCCGTCACGCTCTGCCGAGGTCCGCCCAGCCTGCTGCTCTCAGATTTGCATATTTGCATATGTTTGTGTGGTTAATTACAGATTAAGGTGTCTCAGTATGGTCTGCTTGATTAACATTTTAGAGTTATATACTGTAAACAATGATCGGAGCGTGCTGAATGAGTGAGAGGGATTAAATGATGGATGTTTTTATGAGATTGTAATGATAGTTTTTACTTTAATGTGGCAAAACAAAATCAGCTGAAATCACAGCTGGAGCAAATTTGTGGGAAAATAATATTTAAATGTGAAAAGTGTTCTGCTTATTGGGCTTTACCACTGCAAAATCCAATTCTTAAACTTCATTCTTGTACTTTGATATTTCTGTAGGAAAAATACATAAATAATGAAATATCATGATGAAATAATATTAATTATTTCAAATAATTATAATTATTAAAATAAATAAATTAAAATAATAATAATAATAATAATATTTTTTTCATTATTATTATTATTATTATTATTATTATTATTATTATTATTATATTATTATTTTCATTTTTATTTTTATTATTATTATACAATCCAGGCTCTTTATTGATATGTACCCCTGTTTACATTTCTGGACAGCGCGAAATACGTCCCAGGGGCCTGTTTCAGTAAGGAGGTTCAACCAACTTTGAGTTTAAACTTGAACTCTGAGTTAATTTACAGAGAGATTAAAAACTCAAGAGTTTTCGGTTTCAGAACAGTAGAGTTAAGAACAGATCTGAGTCAGGTCAATCAACTTTGAGTAGACCAACTCAGAGTTAAGCGCGCACACCGCAACTATAAAAAGGCATTATCAATGGAGTGCAGATATTACGAGTCACCATGGCAATATCTGAAAAAAGAGATCAGCATTTCTTTCTCCAACTGAACTTGATGTGCTTAAGCAAAGTTATAGCAAATATGACCATATATTTAAAAAAGCAACACCACTGCACCAGTGAAACAGAGACAGTTAGTGTGGGAAAGCAACATTTAAAGTATTTAAATAAGTATAAAGTTTAAGTATAATACAATAAGTAACGTTACGTGTGACGTTTATAAAAATGTTACACACGTTCCCACTTTATACACGTTGATCAGTTTTAATAGATTTAAAAGTGCACTTGTGTGTCTGCCTCTATTATTGATCAAGTGATAGAGGTTGATATGACATTTAGAATGTAAGCAGAACTAAACAATAGTTTTTAGAACGAATAATAATCCCAGTAATCTAGTTACAGTACATGTTGAAGGTCAGTGAATTTAAGCTAATTTTTCATAAAAAAAAAAAAGGACAAGCCATTCTCGTATGTGACTTTGTTCTTTGTGTGACTGACATGTAGGCAATAGCTATGTTTCTGTCCAAAAAATATTAATTAAATTTATGTGCAAAACTGGAATAACAAATAAAAATGTGAATAAAGCGTTTCCATCCAATGAATCAAAGAGAACAAAATTCCTTCCTGATTAACTGATGCCAAATATCAACAGTAAAAACAGAATTTACCGCAGTAGAAGAAGCTGCGTCAATCTTTTCTTTATTTAATAAATGTACTTGCGCCTCAGAAGACGATGCTGACACACAATGAATGTGTGGTGGCGTTTGAAGCCATGAGACGCGGAGAACAGATGCTCCTGACATGCTGCAGATGCTCTGGAGGTCATTATAATATAATAATACTGAAACGGTTAAGGCGTTTTAGATTGACCAGAAAAGCATTTCAGATTGTTTACAGTGTGCTCAGCCTGCTGGTTTGTCCATTCACACACATTTTCATCATCATCTCTTATAACAAACCTTTTTTCAATGCACATACTGGAATTTGTTCACTAAAAGTATTTCCATAGTAGTTTATGTGCATCTTTTCTTATCGAATAAAAGTTTAGTTAGCTTCTCAGTTATGCGCATATTTTCAAAAGTTATGTGCATCATGACGTTTCCATCAATCGTTTTCTATGTGCACATCCAAAATGAGCATTAAAACAGGTGGGTGGCAACGTAAGGCTAAGGCGAGAAAAACCGCTTCGTCTTTAAAAAAGGGGAGGAGACTGACAGAAACTCAGAGTTTAGAGAATATAAGCTGCTCCTGACTAGGTTAGGTTCACAGAGTAAGTTACCATGGTAACTGACTCGGAGTTAAAGTTACCTCTCTTTCAGAAACAGGGTTGAATTACCCTGCTTTCTCTAGTTTGACAAACCTGTCATATTGAAACCCAGAGTTTCTCTCATTTCACCTAACCTCCTTTCTGAAACGGGTTACAGAAGGTACGTTTTTTTGCAGTTTTTGTTTTTGCGAATCCACTAGAGGCCGCTGTGTATGCTTTTTCAGATCTCAAATTTCTTGCGAGTGCCATTCGCGCCTGCTGTTCTTGCTTAAATCCACCAGAGGCCGCTATTGACTGACTGACTGACTGACTAACTGACTGACTGACTGACAGACTAATCGACCGACACCCCACTCCCTTCCCTAAACCCAACCGACAGTGTTTTCAAAAGCACAGACTGACCCAATCCCCCCTTCCCAAAAACCAACAGACAGTGTTTTCAAAAGCAATCCCGAAAAAGAAAAGCCCACCTCCGGCTGCATGATTTTTACCACGTTTTCATAATTTACCACATTCTGACCCTGTTATTTACTTATTTCATTTTTTGCCTTTTGTTTTTGTCTTACCTGCTTTCAGGAACCGTTCTTCGCTAGACTTTAACCCCATCGTCGTGGTCAACTCCTCTCTATGACTCAAGTCCGCCAACACACATGGCAAGCTACAGGGCAAACTGGTAACAGTGGAAAATATGGTGGCCGAGAGAGCTTGACATGCTTCAATTTAAGAAAACGTGCAATTACAAAAACGTTAGCAAATTGAGAAAAGATCTTCATCATTTTGACAGCACACATGCTGCAAATCGTCACAATGCAAACAATTAATAAAACGCGCTGCATTTTCTCACAACGCAAACATTTTCAGAAAACGTGCTGCATTTTCTCACAACACAATAATAACGGAACACAATGCAAATGTTTCAACAGGACCCGTTGTAGGTGATCTTTGAAAAGTGAGTTTTTGTTTGTTTATTTTAATATCCCGATTCCTGTGTCTTTAGTATTTATTAGCTTTATTAACCATAACTTAAGTAGCCAGGTTCGTCATGTTTTAGGGTTTCCTTGAAACATTTCCGCTTTGTTGTGAGAAAATGCAGAACATTTTATTAATTGTTTAAAATGCAGTGCATTGTTGAAAAAAATGTGTTTGCATTGTGGTGATTTGCAGCATGTGTGCTGTCAAACTGATGAAGATCTTTTCTCAATTTGCTAGCGTTTTTGTTATTGCAGCACGTTAAGCTCTCGGCCACAGTAGGAAAAGCAGTCCACACAGCGGTAAGCGGTCAGCTAGTAGCGCGAAAAGAAACAGAAGTCATCGGCAGCGTTTGTTTTAAAGACAAAATGCAGCCATACGTAGCGCTGGCTACATAAGTCGCGCTCTGCAGAAATAGTACGGGGGTACATTTTCACAAAAAGCCTGTGTTGCAACCACATCTTCTTTGAATTTATGGAACTTTTTAATGTTTTTTTTTTACAGATTGTTTGGTCTAACTAGCAAAAAGAAAAAAGAAATAAAATCCTCTGGGTGTAGGATTAGGCTCAAAGTCATAAACTGGGAGAAATAAAGTCATATATAAAGTTTAATATATTTGTCATACATAAAGCTGAAATGTTAACATTTACAGTACAAAATACTATAAAACACAGTTCACAATAGACTTATGAATTCTATTAGATTTGTGCACAAGAACGGACCGAAACGATGCTATAAGATGATATTCTCTTGTTCTATCAGTTCACAGCAGTAGTTTGGGTATGTCTTGTTTGACCTGCTGTGCTCAGCGGGGTTCACTGTCTTTGACCTATGACTCAGTGGGAGTTTGAGACCTGAGTATTTGACTTTGTTTCCACTGACTGGCAGAGTCAGTTATCTCGAAGCAACGCCTTGGTTTTTCCTCGCCCCTCTAATAGTGCCGCAATGTCATCTAATTGGGAGAAGTGAAGCGTGTACTGAGGAAGAAAGAGCTCCGTGGAATATGCAGAAAGCAAGCCGAGACTACAGCAGGCAATCGGCACTGACTTATTATTACACTACAGTCAGTGATTTCTTCACCACTGGAAGATACAAAAAACACACTGAGCTAAAAGCCCTGAGACTAATTAATTCTCCGGGACATTTAATTGAAGTTAGAACTTTGGAGTCAAATGGTTTTTTGCTGTTATGTGAAATTGTCTTTACTATGAGAGACTATGAAAAAGCAGAGCAACATGGACTCATCCTTAATAAGTGATTCTGGCTATCCGCAATACCACAAAAACATATTTATACACACGTTTCAATGCAGTTTCTAGGGGAAATGGATAGTAGAAGGGAGTAAAATACCAACAATTATTGTCCTTTGCCTTCCTCAGAGTAGAATATTACTAACAAATAAACATTTTCATGTAGTTTTTTGCTCAGTACTACACTGTAAAACCCAAATAGTTAAGGTAACTCAAACCATTTGAGAAAACCAATTGTAACAAACCATTTAAGTTCAAAAACTAATTCTAATGAGTACTGTGGACTTAATCCATTTGAGTAAAAGAAGCAATTTGAGTACTGTAAAACCCAATAAGTTAAAGCAACTCAAACCATTTGAGGAAGCTGATTGCAACAAACCATTTGAGTTAAAAAAAACTAATCTATATGAGTACTGTGAACTTATCCCATTTAAGTTGAAGTAATGATGTATTTAATTAACTCAATACCTTTAACAATGAGTTCAAAACTCTTTTCAAATGGGGAGAATGAACTTTCAGTCAATTTTGAGTAAACTACACTCATTTCATTTGATAAAGCTGACTGTTGGGTTTTACAATGTATATAAACGCCTCAAAACAATTAAATGGTAAGCAACATTTGGAAAAAGCAAATGATATTCCATCATGAATAAGTCTCCAAGTGGACAACAGTGGACACTGTACTAAATGCATTGACAAAAGGGATCAAAGTCATGTAAAGTCTTTGTATAATGGCGTGAACACCTCTGAAAGGCAGTTTTTGCTTTTATTGAAATTTTGGAAGGTTTAGATTATGATTTAGTATAGATACATACAAAAAACAACACCCATTTGTGAACGCTTCACAAGAAAAGTGCAGTGAAACATACTGGGGTCAAGTATAAGTTTTGTCTATTAAACGTAGCCAGAACCTATTACAAATAAGACTGCGCTGAAGCTAATGCTGTCAAAGTCCTTAAGGACAATGCTTAGCATGGAGGGGGGGGATTTGGCAAATAGCGATATTGACCCACCTCACTTATATTGGACGTCAGCAGGAGGTGAGCTGGGAAACTCTGAGGGCTGTCGATATGTCTGATACCCACAGCAGTAGCAGCACTAGCCATGATGGATTACAGTGCTGTCTGGAAAGTGTTATTCATCCCCATTAATCAAAGCGCTAGGAAAGTTGTGGACAGTAGTGCACAGCTTCATACAGCTTTATGAAGTTAACCACCACCCACCCTGCCAAACTTCTGAGTACTTGTATAAAGGCTGGACATTACTATGGTCAAGAACTGCCTACTTAGATAGGAAGAGTCTGTCTGACTGACATGGGATGGTAATGTACTAATGCAATAAAATGTTACTCTGAGTTATTTAACATTTCTGATTTCAAGCAGTTGTTAAATATTACTTCTACTACTTCAATCTTATTCTCTCCACAGCATTAAAACAGACATTTTCCACTAAAATCTGTGCTCTGTTTCTGTGGGCAAATAACTCTCCCTATTTTAATTTGATTGGCCGTCAGTCAATTATTTCAATTGATGATCTCAATCATTCTGACATTGAGGAGGTGCTACTATACGGCTAGAAGGCATACCAGCCTAAAACATTAACTTATTATGCATAATCACACTTCATAAAAACGTTCATAAAAATCGTTCTCCATTTGTACATGTCATCTGAGGAGGAAAGCCCCGCCTACTTGATCTCACCACAGGCATTTGTAGCTCCGCCCTCTGGCTGGGAAAACAATCTCGTTTGCATTTAAAGCAACAGTCACCAAAACGGCTGTGGAGTAAAAGTACTGATACTGCACTAAAAATGTACTCAATGGAAAGTAAAACTACATATTTTTAAAACTACTTAGTAAAGTACAATTCCTGAGAAAAACTACTCAATTACAGTCATTTGAGTATTTCTAATTTGTTACTTTACATCACTGATTGTGAGAGACAGGACTGAAAACTGAAAACCGAGACTATCCATCATCTAGACTGACTCAAACATTACAAACTATTCTATAAAACTTCCCCAAAAAGCCTTAAAACTGACTCAGTATAAAAATACCAGTCACTCTGTAATAGGAAATGGAGTAGTCAGCAACACCATCGCATGTGAAGTGTCTACCATCACCAAGGGCCTCAGATGAAAAAGATGAGCTTCTAAAATAAAGCTTTTCAGAGGTCTAATTAATTCAGAGAATGGCATTGCATCAGAAGGTTTGGAAAAAGGGAAATGTTGTGTCATGGCCTGACTCTTCAACCGGCTCGTTAATTAAGCTCTGTTCGCATTTGTCAGCACTCAGCCGCATCGCCCACCAATGAAGCAACTGTATGATCATTAACGCATGCTTTTCATTCTTTCATCCTGATTACCACCTGACGACATATGTGGAAAATGAAGAGTTTATTTACAAACAGCAGACACCAAACTTCGCAAGTGCTAAATTAGCTGCATAGCGTGTGTAGCTTGGCATTTCCATACAGGGCTAGGGGCACATTTCTGACACTGAGCGATGCATTGAGTGGGAGATATTAGCAATTAAGATTTACTGAGATATTATAATTAGGACAAGGGGAAAAAATGAAATATCAATGTAAACATTGTTTGCATTTTTCCTTTCTGTGATGGAAAGAAGTGTTTAGCTTCACTTCATGTTCTCTAATCACTGTATAACTGAGACATTGGAATTGTTGGCGCATAAACAAACAGCGAACGCATTGAGATGAGCATCTTTTGAACTGAGCATGATGAGAGCTGTCAGTGACTCAGTGAAGCCTTTCATTTTAACAGTGCAGTCACAGTAAGATCGATGAATATGCAAGAGCACCTAATTGCGACCTTCCAGAACTCGCTTGTATCCAATAGCAACGGTTTGGAGGGTCAAGGCGATGTAAAAGGACATGTGAGAAAAGCTACACCCTATGTATAAAAATCCAAGGGCAGAGAGGGCTTCCATATAGTGCTGTTTTGTTTATAAAATCAGTCATTTTCACTTGCACTTGAACCCACATCTCTCAAAACCGTCTCTTGATCCGTCAATGGGAAACAAAAAGATGAAAGAGAGTTCCTGAGCGCTATAGAGATATACAGTATATAAAGAGAGAGAGGGAGAGAGCAAAGAGTTCTAAAGGGGATCATGGAAATGCATCATATAATGGGATGGAAATTCTATCGCCAGCCGTAAGAAGGATGAAGAGGAGAATGAGGGTTGGAATTAAATGGGAGACGAGGAAGAGGAGGCATAGGAAATAGTAAATAGTCTTTGATGCTTAGAAAATCGGCAGTATTGATGACTGGGTGTCCTCTATCCATTGTGGCAGAGATCCCATTCACACTCCCGTACGACAGGAATTCAGGGTTTCTCTTTGTCGTTGCTGAAGTATGCACTGTGTACTGTATACCAGAGTAATTGGATTTGCCCTATAGAGTACATAAGCCAAAGTGTGCAGTGTGGACAACGCATGGTAGTAATAAACACTCAAGTCACGATTCTATGATAGATATTCACAGTGTGATATTTCAAGTCAAATCAAAAAGAAGAGAGCTTTTAATTATTATTTGTATTACTATTAAGACAAAATGAAAAATCTATTACTGGGGAAACACTGGGGAAAGTATAAAAAATATTCATGTTTCTGAATTATTAATTATGCTAGACACATATGCTTGCACTCTGTCACTGACATACAAATAAGCCATTTATACTGCTGAAATCAGACATTTTATATTATCATACTCTCCCTTGCATTATTAAACATGACATTCAATGTTTTATACAGGGCTCAGCATATATGAGAACACCCCCCCCCACACACACACACACAAATCTCTCATTTAAATGTATATTTTTTATAGGAAGCTTTACAATATTATTTTTGTGCATATACATTCGATTAGTCAGTCCTGAAGCCAAATCTGGAGCTAATCTAACAAAATAACTTACAACAATAATGGTTCAAAAATTAGTAGCCCGAATTTATATGTTAGGAAAAAATATTACATATGTTTGTCAAAAATAGCAAAATCAAGAGAAACAAAAAATAAAATAAAAAATAGAATTGAAATTATTTAGTTTGTAATTTTTTTGCAATATTTTGCATGAATTTAAATGTATTATCTTTTCATTTCTAAAGATGTTCTGTGACTAATATAATATTTTAATAAATATATCTGTTTAATAAATCAGATTTGTTCAAATGCACCAATATATATTACCCATATTCACTGAGAAATGGATAAAACTATTTATTTTCAAAATGGGGTGTACATTTATGCTGAGCACTGTATATACTGTGGTTTACTGCAGTACCGTCACTCCATATGCTTCCATTCATTTATTTATTTATTTTTACTATGAGTGCTTTCAAGCTTTTAGAGTCATCTGTAGGATTTTGCACATTAATTCCATGCACACAAGTGAGCACATAGACAGACAGCAATGATCACAAGGTGTTCAAAAGTCCAGGAAAGAAACATTGTCAAAAGATTCCATGTGACTTCAGTGGTTCAAACTAATCACACAAACTCCAAGAACACTTACTATATGAGTGGCAAAATGTTTGTGTGTCACGTTGCAAACATTAATGCAAAATGTTCTTGGAGCTTAGTATGATTATAGCTGAACCACTGAAGACACATGGGATACTCTGACAAAGTTTTGGTTAGTTTTCTGGATTTCCTGCCCCATTGCTTTCAATGAAAGACGGCAGCTTTCAGATTTCATGTAAATAATGTAAATTTGTGTTCTGAAGATGAACAAAGGCCTCAAGGGATTGGAATGAGGCAAAAGTGAGTAATTAATAACAGAATTTCCATTATTGGATGAACTAAATGAAACCTTTAAAATGTGAAATACATTTCCTGCTCAATTCTGAGCTCAAAAACCATTGTCCCATCCACTAGTGTAGAACCAATAGTGCCAAAAGTGTAGAATCTATCAAGTATTTAAAAGTAATTCATTTTGGATGATTGACATTTAGCCCACTACACACAAAAGAAATATATCTTCAGGCCTTGATTTGAATAATGTAATGCAGAGGTTTCCAGAATCACTAAAACTGAAAAGTCAAAGTCATTCCAACCCTGCATGACCCTATTCTGTGGAAAGAAATACAAAAGAATACATTTTTGAACTATGTACAGTTTTAATGACGATTATCCTTCATTGTGTGGAGAATGAATGAATACATTTGGTGAACTGCATCTCTGATGTGTAACCTAAGATCTACAGGTTAGAAAATTCCATGCAAAGTAACCTTGATTCAGCAATGTAATCGTAATTCAATCACAAGTCATTCAAAAGAGTCTGTAGCTTTCATTTGGTATGACCCTGGTGGTGCATTATTTAATTGCCTTAGTTCATGGACGAAAATGAGTGGTTAATGTTATTGAATAGGTACAAAATATATTCTACCCTATAGTTTTGGACTTAGTTGTACGGTTCAGTACAGTATGATTCGTCACCCTTATCAGGTTTGTATTTCAACTGCCAAAAGTTTGGTCAAAAGTTCATTACTTCAATTGTAGACACAGAGAAAGCGTGTGTAAATAGGAACTGGCGTGCCTTACACTTTACTATAATTTTTAGACAAGACATGCCCTACGAGGACTTAAAGAGATGATGCCAATCATCCAAGCATGACGATTAAGAACAATAATCACTTAATACACATCACTGAACATAAATTACACACATCACCTTTTTGGAAGGATACACTGTATAACTGTAGGCTAACTATGTTTATAAACTGCCCACCCTATACAGAACTCATTAACCTATTTATTTTGACTGTAATGTAATGATCTGCTTTGGAATGATAATTATTGTGAAAAGCACTATAAGTAAACCTGAATTGAACTGAATTGAATTGAACACGCAAACGGTATCATAAAAACATGGATGATATAGAGCAGATTCTGTTCTTTCTCTCGACAAGCTTGGTTTGAGTTTAGGTCGACTATGGTTTATTTTTGTGTGCCATCTTTGTATTATTACAGTGTTGTGTTTCAGCTTTGAATTTAAAAATGGCGCTTCCAGTGTTGTCGTTATCTTTCTTCCATTCACAAGTGACAATTCTCTGTAAACCAGTCCATGCTTTGCAACAAATCTAGCTCCATCCTTTCAGTACCATACTGTAGTATTGTGAAGACAATGTAGTGACAAGTGTTTCTCAATCCTATAGTTGCTCTGTCGCATATCCATCGTTTGAACCACATTATTTATAACTTAAGGCATCTGTAATGATACTCTAAATGGGGCTGTGCAACGACTTCTTTAGAATAAATGCATATTAAATTATTATTTTTTCATTTTGTTTAAATTTTACTGTTTTACACGCATCCACATACACATTTAAAAAAAATCCAATATTAGTTTTGGTAAAAACATGCATTAATTTTCCATATTAATGTAAATAAAACATTCATTCATTAATTTTCCTTCGGCTTAGTCCCTTATTTAATAGGGGTCGCCACAGCGGAATGAACTGCCAACTATTCCAGCATATGTTTTATGCAGTGGATGTAAACAACACACATACAGCCCATATATTTCTTTTACAAACATTATGAAAAATATGTCATATTCTATTCTAAAACATCAAACCACTTACAATAGCTGACACGTAGGATAATCTTGTAGCCTACAAATCAGATATATGGTCAAATAATGATGTAAAAACGATACATTTTTTATTTGTTGCCATAATTATATTTAGTTTCAGTAATAATAATTAATAATTAGGCTATTTTTGTATTATTATTTATTTGAAAAGTCTTCTTTTACATCTTTGACACACTCAAACCCCTTCAAAACCCCTACAAACCCCTACAGTGCAGTATAGCTTTTGGTATGAGCCACGGCTGTGTTCAAAATGACAGAAATTATTTTGAGTGCACTATGAAGGGAGTGCAATTGTGAATCTGAAGTTCACTTAAACTGAACTGTAAAAAAAACAAAAAAACTTTGTAAGCAAATTACATGTAAGAGAGATAACGTTAAGCTTTTCATTAATTATTCAAAGTGAATGTTGGAACATTCAAAAGGAACAGGGCATGGAGGCAGTGCTTTATTTGAGCTGGATTCTCTTCCGGGAAATGTAAGATATTCGTGTTTTGTGTTCCGGTATTTATGTTAACTGATCCGTCATTGACTTTTGCGTGAATACCTGCATGTGTGTGTGTGAGAGAGACGGAGAGAAACCGTATGAGTCAGAGTGGAAAAACAGCCAGCAAGGCAGTGTGGACTGTCTGAGCGCGCACACAAATAAAGGTAGTCACTTTCGACCAATCAGCTTACGTTCTTACTCTCATTGGTTGGTGATTTTTTCACGCGTAGTGAGCAGCAAAATATATATAATGGCATAGTGAAGTACCTAAATAGTATTTGTATTTTCGAAATATCATAGGCAGTCAAGCATATATATATTTTTTTAAACCACAAGTAAATCTTTTACTGAGCCTGATCAAGAGAAGATGAAACTGCGCCCCAGGATCAGGATAGAGGGAGGCAGAAGCAATGCAATCTCAAGTACCCAGAAAACATGACGGTGGGCTCTTTTTGAACACTGGACTGACTGAGTCATTTTCGCTTGGCACATAATAGTGAAGTGAACTGAATGTTAGTAAACTAGATATTGATGTTTCATATGATTTATGTTTGTCGCAACATGGTTGTTTTTTTTTTTACCCATTCTTGACTAATAAAGTTATATTCATTCATTCATTTTCTTTTCAGCTTAGTCCCTTTATTAATATGGGGTTGCCACAGTGGAATGAACCGCCAACTTATCCATCATATGTTTAACGCAGCGGATGCCATTCCAGCTGCAACCCATCACTGGGAAAATAACGTTATATTGCACAAAATAATTAAGGACCGTTCAGAAATTTGATAATTTTTAACGCCACGTTCCGGGAAAACTGAAATTATGCGGTAGACGTCGGTCACGGTGCGTTAACTTTTATCTCCTGATTTTGTTCCGGAAATTATCCATTTACAAATTAAGCACTGCATAGGGGGGATAACTCGGAATAGAACACAACCAGGAACTATATGCTTCTAACTACAGCTCTAGGGGAGTAGTTACAATCGCACACGTTTGCAATGCAATGTTCGTTGGAATGACGGATTCAGGAAACATCAAATCGCTAAACTATAATTGCGATGACAGAACTTGCGATGTTAGTTCGGAAATGCACCCCTGCTCAGAGGAAACAAGCCATAAAATTGCAAATTAGTGTGGCTATGGATTGAAGACCTGAAGATATGGCGATCATAGTAAAGTAGTAAACCTCTGTACTCAAAACATGTATCTACACCAAGCAAACTGTAATAAAAACACCAAAGGTAGTGCGCAGAGATAAACAGTGCTGCCAGTGATGCTGTTCATTCGCAGTAAATTTACCCCATGTGTGCTACTAATGATGGCCAGCTTTCCACTGTTTGCTGACAAACTGCAGCTATAGATCAAGATCAAAAAGTGTGAACTGCACACAAGCAAAAGTTCCCACAAATTGAGTTAGCAGTGTTGAGTCAGAAAAAATGTGGAAAACATACAGAGAGGAGACTGCGTGACACTGTGTGAAAGTGTGTCTGTGCGTGTGGGCAGCAGATTAAAGTTGATGTGGCAAACTGGTGGCTGTTTGTTAGCATGTGTGAATGTGGCTGATTGACTGCAGGTTGAACAAAACAAGTAAAGTGTGTGTGTGTCACTGTGACTGGGTGACTAGGGACTGGACAAAACAGCGTGTGTGTACTTGGTTTTATATCCTAGTGGGGACTTGAAACCTGAATGCACACAGACTAATCGAGACTTGTGTCACCGTGGGGTATATTCTGTGTGTGTGTAATTGTGTGTGTGTGTCGCCAAATAATTTAAAGTCTGTTTTTACATGATAAAATATGTCTCACAATGTGTCTGTGAAGTTTCAGCTCCAAATATATCACAGATCATTTATTATGCCATGAAGTATAATAAATGATCTGCATGTTATAATAAATGTAACCCGCTCTGTGTGTGTGTGTTTAAATGCAAATGAGCTGCTGTTCCCTGCCCTCTATCCAGAGGAGGGTGGAGTCTTGGATACTCCTACAATAACAAAAGCATCTGTCTACATAAAGTTTATGTCAAATGCGCACAAATGTTGATATAATACTTGTGGTGTCTGAGAATGTAAACAGTTGGGGATGAAATCGCATGTGTATCATTATTTTAGATTTGTTAAACAATGTCTAGTGAACATTTAGACAACATGCTAATAATCTCAAACAGACATCATCTATTTGGATGGTAATTATTTAAAATTGGGATAATTAAAAGTAAAGTAAAAGAAAAGAAGACTAAACAAAATTAATAAAATAAAATAAAATAAAATAAAAAAAATAAATTAAAATAAAATAAAACAAAATAAATACAATAAAATAACATACAATAAAATTACAGCAAATTAAATTAAATTAAACAAAATAAAACAAATACACAAAATAAAATAAAATTCAATTCAATTAAATAGTGTAAAACTAAATTAAACAAAACACAATTAATAAAATAAAATAAAATAAATATAATAACATTCAATAAAATTAAAGCAAATTAAAGCAAATTAAATTAAATTAAACAAAATAAAACAAATAAATTAAATTAGGTAAAATTAAATTAAACAAAATAGAATAAATACAATACAATACAATTCAATAAAATAAAATAAAATAAAATAAAATAAAATAAAATAAAATAAAATAAAATAAAATAAAATAAAATAAATACAATTAAATATAATAAAATAAAATAGAACAAAATAAAATAAAATAAAATAAAACAAAATAAATACAGTACAATACAATTAAATATAATAAAATAAAATAGAACAAAATAAAATAAAATAAAACAAAATAAATACAGTACAATACAATTAAATATAATAAAATAAAACAGAATTAAACAAAATAAAATAAAATAAAATAATAAAATGTTGTTAAATTAAACTAAATAAAACAAACAAATAAAATACAATAAAACTAAATAAAAGCAATAAATTAAATTAAATTAAATTAAATTAAATTAAATTAAATTAAATTAAATTAAATTAAATTAAATTAAATTAAATTAAATTAAACAAAGTAAAATAAAATAAATAAAATACAGTACAATTAAATACAATAAAATAAAAAAGTAAATAAATTAAGTTAAATTAAACAATATAAAATAAAATAAATAAATATAATTAAATACAACAAAATTTAATAAAATTTAATTAAAATAAATAAAATTAAATTATAAAATAAAATGATAAAGTAAAATAAAAAAAATAAATTAAATTAAATAAAATACATTAAAAATAAAATAATCATTATTTAACATCATAATAACACTTTTTTCTGTATTTTGAAATATGCCGCTTTGGAGAGCAAAAGAAATTTCTTTTAAAAACGTGAAAACATTCTCACCAGCTTCAAACATTTCAACAGTTGTGCATATTAAGAGGGAATTTAAACCAAATTATAAAGTATATTAAAAATCCATGTTTCTTTTCATCCTTGAAAATGTAATTAACTACAAGCCATCAGTTTGAATAGCATCGAAGCATACAAAGCCCCTCGCTCGCCCAATAAAAATGACTTGCATATAGTAACGAAGGGCACTAATAGAGTCACGCTCAGCAGATCTGTTTGCTAGAGAGTTTCTGCACAACAGGAAGTGATGGTGTTGGCACCTTTTGCTCCTCTCTGCTCTGTCATGTTCTCATTAGCTCCCTCTCAACCACACTTGATTCGTGTCAGCCCTAATTATAAGTGAGAAGAACAAACTCTTCCTATCACATCCATTCTGTGAAATCAGTTTCCATTCAATCGCAGCCTGTTTGCCAGTGCCTGCGATCTTCTCGGTCACAAACACATACGCACGCATGGATTTGTCAGAACGCCTTCATCTCGACTTAATGGCTTACAGTGACCTCCACTAATTCTGCCCCCCTTGGTAAATATGAGCAAAGAAAGCAAAAGAAAGTAGAGGTGTTTGTTGTGAAACCGTTCCAAACTGTTTATGTTGATGTTGATCAGTGGTTTTTCAAACTTTCTTGGTCAAAGATATAAAATGCAAAATCAAAAAAAAAACATGTAATGTAAAACGTAATGTGTGCTTATATAGCATATATGTGAAGTTTCATAAACTAATTTCGAGAGGAGCACGTGATATGATTGAGCACGTCTGGCCACTCATCTGTAATCAGTAATAATCCAATCAGAGTGATCCTAGTTTACTATAAATGGATCATTTTCTCCCTACTGTTCTATCTTCGTTTGGAAGAACCCCCCCTTCCACCCCATCTCCTCCTTTTCCTCCCTTTTCTAAAGGGGGAGCTCTCGAGACCTGCCTGATCTCGGATCTCCTGATATGCTTATCGACCGGGTGGGAGCCCTGGGCTCAAATATCTCCGAGCTCAGGGTTCTCTCCCGGGACAGCATGCCAAACCTGCTTTATACGCCAAGCATATCTAAGTGGGAACTCTTGAAATATATATATATTTATATTATAGGTGGGCATAGAAACATTTTTTTAATCTAGATTCTCACTGTAATCTTGGAATTAATCTAGATTAAAATGGCTCATTTGAATTCTGCCGAAGGCATTCAGAATATGTGTGCTACCCAAATAATGACTATATAAGTCTTTGAGAACGGGTTTCTTAAGCCAGGTGGCGCATTAGACCAGAGGCTCATCTCCGGTTTCCTAAATGCATCACAAAATGCTTGAGAAACTGTTAGACAATGATAATTGGTGATGAAAATAAATGATGTTCAATAAGATGTACTTGTGTTTCCTAACTGTTTATTTAGTTAAACATGAATTTTGAACTGTAGGCCTAAATAAGCTTGAAACAACGATTTTTGATTATCTTAACCTGACTAAAGTCATAACTGAACAAAACAGAAATGGAATTAAGACGTGGAGTATGCATATATTAGTGGCATTATTGAAGTAAACATTGCGATCAAAATATTACCGTCATGTAGGACTTTATGCTATATTTTGCGACAAGATCCACAAATGCGGCTGTCAGTAAAGGACCGCGCGCACACACATACACACACACATCGAGAAATGCAGAAGTTTTTTTTCCTTCAATTAGGCGTGCGTTATTAAATTTCATAACACTCTCTCACCAGTCCTTACTCCTTATTTGCATCTAATACCCCAGTTTGTCATGGGGCATGAATGAAATGTTCATTAGTTAAAGTGAAACTGCCAAACTGCAGTTAAAAATCACCCAAAATTACAGGAAACTCTTATATGAAATCACTTCATGTAAACACCTTAATTATATTATTGTCTATTAAGGCAAATAAGATTACAGATGTCCATGTAAACATAGTCAGTGGTGTCTTCGAAGTAAGGGAAAGATCCAGAAGGGCATCCTGCTGATTTGATTCAGAAGGGCACTGTTTTGTCAGACGGCTCACCCGTCAGGTATACATCCACGCTAAAATATCAAGGTAAAAGTCATCACAGTTTGCGTAGAATAGACCCAGCTCCCAACCCAACTTTAAGAATAGATTGACGCCGATATTTTTTTATCCACGATAAGAGTCTCGTGTTAACGCAGCACATAACCCACCACTAATTTATATACATTTATTGTGTATGGCCATACACTCAAAGCGCTTCACAATCATAAGAGGGGGTCTCTACACACCACCACCAGTGTTTAGCATCCATTTGAATAATGCGACGGCAGCCTCAGGACAATAACGCCAGTGCGCTCACTACACACCAGCTATAGATGGAGTGGAGAGACAATGATACAACAAATTCAGTGAATGGGGATGATTGGGAGGCCATGGGTAAGGGCAGATGGGGGGAATTTGGCCAGGACACCGGGGTTACACCCCTACTCTTTATGAGAAGTGCCATGGGATTTTTAATGACCATAGAGTGTCTGGAACTCAGTTTAACGTCTCATCCAAAAGACAGTGCTCACTGACAGTATAGTGTCCCCTTCACTTTACTGGGGCATTAGGACTTACACAGACCACCGCTTGAGCGCCCCCTGCTGGCCTCACTAACACCTTGTCCAACAGCGACCTAGTTTTCCCATGTGGTCTCCCATCCAAGTACTGACCAGGCTCAGCCTTGCTTAGCTTCAGTGAGTAACAGGTCTTGAGCTGCAGTGGATAGCACTGTCACTGCAAGAAGGTCGCTGGTTCGATTCTCGACTGAGCCAGTTGGCATTTCTTCGTGGAGTTTGCATGTTCTCCCCATGTTGGCATGGGGTTTCCTCCGAGTGCTCCGGTTTCCTCCACAAGTCCAAGACATGCGGTATACAGTAGGTGAATTGGATGAACTAAATTGCCCATAGAGTATGAGTGTTTGTGTGAATGTGAGAGTGTATGTTTCCCATACTGGGTTGCAGCTAGAAGGGTATCCACTGTGTAAAACATATGCTGGATTAGTTAGCAGTTCATTCCGTTGTGGTGACCCCTTTTGACAGGGGTGCAGCTCAATGTCTTCTTTTTAAATCTTAAAAAAGCTGATTGTAGGAATACAGAATTCTATATAAAAAAGAGGCCAATCAAAAGATTGTGCAGAATTCTGTGCACATTCACACACAACCAAGAACAACTTTAAGTTCAAGACTTTTTCGTTTAATATACAAAGTTTTCCTTCAACAACAGTGTCTTCTTGTGTAAATGTGATATTTAATAAACACAAAGAGTGGAACTTTCATCCAATGAGATTTCAGTATATGGGCATGGCAGTTCCAGTATGGTGAGCAGGAGGAGCTAATTTTAAACATTTAAAAATTATACTGACCCCAAACTTTGACCGGTAGTGAACATATATTATATATTTTTTTTATTCCAGCCAATAGGTAAATAGGTTAAAATGGGTTTATATCTTTTAAGATTTAAAAAATAATAATATTAATTTATCATATTATATATTCTATTATTATATTATTGTGTAAATGTGATATTTAATAAACACAAAGAGTGGAACTTTCATCCAATGAGATTTCAGTAATAGGCATGGCAGTTCCAGTATCATGTAGACAACCTTGGCAACTGAAGCTCTCATTTCATTTTTTTTACTTTTTATTAAACATAAACAAACAAACAAGCAAGCAAGACAAACAGGTAGACAAACATACAAAATACATTTAAAATAATATAAACGTCAAAATGAAAAAAACTACTCAAGAAAAAAAGAAAAAAATAAGCAAGCAAGAAGCTAGACAGCTAGATTGAAAAAAATACATTTATTAAAATAATATAAGCTATAAAAGTATATTACTAAAAGCTAAACAAAAAAGGGCATCCGCTACGTAAAACATATGCAGAATTAGTTGGCAGTTCATTCCATTGTGGCAAAACCCCTGATAAATAAGCGACTAAATCGAAGTAAAATGAATGAATGAATGAATGAATGAATATTTTATATTATATACTGTATATATGTATTTATTAACTGTCCTCTAAACATACATTCACATCGCAGCCTTTCCTCTAATCGCAATATTATAGGATTTACCGTGAGTTTTCAAAATCATGATAGCCTATAATCACGGTTTTAATATTAAATAACAATTTGAAACTGTTAATCATAACAACACTATTCTCAATCAAAGCAAAGTTAATTTGTTAATATTTTGAGCAAAAAGACATTTGCAAAGCCTTATTCGCACATATTTATCAAGGCTGCCAATACTCGTGGAGGGCATAGTGTATTAAATATGAAGCATCTCATTTCCAGAATGTGAGGGATGAGACTGTTTCCTGTTGGACCATCTTTAAGGTAATGACAACCAGCAGATTAAAGGCAACATGCTGAGTGTTATCCTGTTCCTGTCCGTCACTGAAATTTCAACCTTAGCTCATGAATATTTATACATGAGATAAATATGCAAATAGCAGACATTCAGCATCTTACCAGCTGCATAAATCCACCAAACACACACTGACATCATGCAGAAACATAGTGAGTGAATTATTTAATATCGCTCATCACTCCAAACACTGAAATAGAATCTAATCCCATAATTCCAAGAGGCTTCGAAAATTCTTCACCTCTCCCAGCACGTCAAGCCGTTTTTCTAAAATGCTAACACTGCACACAAATAAATAAATACAATTACTGGTACACTAGTATATAGTTGGCAACTAAATTAAAAGCCATTTTTTCCCAAAGTGTTTAACTCTTTAACAGAAAGGATTTTTTTAACATGTTTTCCAACATAATAATTTTAATAACTTAATTATTTTATCTTTGCCATAATGACAATACATTATATTTTGTATTGTATACAGCTTAAACTGCAATTTAAAGGCGTAACTATGTTGATATATATATATATATATATATATATATATATATATATATATATATATATATATATATATATATATATATATATAAATATATTATATTATATTATATTATATTATATTATATTATATTATATTGTATTATATTTTATTATATTATATTATATTATATTATATTATATTATATTATATTATATTATATTTTATTACATTATATTATATTATATTATATTATATTATATTATATTTTATTATATTATATTATATTATATTATATTATATTATATTATATTATATTATATTATATTATATTATATTATATTATATTATATTAATTAATTAATTTAATAAAAAAATTTAATAAAATAATTCTGTTCATCAAGGCGGCATTTATTAAATAAAAAAGTTAAATTGTTCAATACTTATTTATTAAATATTTATTTATTACTTATTGAATGTAGTTTCAAATGAAATTATTAGTCCAGTCATTATCTTATCATGTAACTGAAGACTGGAGTAATGAAGCGGAAAATTCATCTTTAAAATCACTGGAATAAATAATTAAATTAAATTATAAACTTATTTTGAACATTTTTGTTATTTTATAGTGCAATAACATTTCACAATTTTACAATTTGTACTCTATTTTTTGATGTAATAAATGCAGCCTTGGTGAGCAGGAGAAGCTAATTTTAAAACATTTAAAAATTTTACTGACCTCAAACTTTTGACCAGTAGTGTATATATATTATATATTTTTAGGTTAAAATAAAAATAATAACATTAATTTATTATATTATATATTACATTATTATTAAATTAATAATTAATGTAGTAAAATACTACTACTAATAATAATAGTGATAATAAGGATGATGATGATGATGATGAACATAATAATATTATGCATATAATATTAACAATAATATCAAGCAATTGTATTATAATACTAACAAATATAGCTGCAAGCAGCAATTAATTCGGCCAAGCAGCCCAGTGGCCACATCATAAACAAGCACGGCAACAACTACAGAGCAACTGGAAAATTTTGTCATTTTTTGGCAGAAAAGATTTGGTGGAAATTGGGCCAACAATCTATGAAGAGTTTAAAACAACAGATTTTCAAACTAATTCAAGATAGTGGATGGGAAGTCATGTCAATTAGGGAATAAATTATATCAACATTCTCTGTATGATCCAAGGAACCTGCAAGCCCAGTCACATGACAATAGACAAAACTATTCAAAAGTCATCTGATAAAATTGATTTTTTGATAGAATTTAATTGTTTGTCAATGTTACCCAGAAGGTGGTTCAAACTGATGTCGCTTGGTCGATGTCAGGTCTATCACACACTTTAAGTTTGGTTTAAATACTTTGAACCATTGGTACTCGGTTGTGTAAAAACATAAGCTGGAATAGTTGGCGGTTGACTTTTGAAACAGAGACTAAGCCGATGGAAAATAAATGATTAAATGAAAATTGATGATGATGATGACGATTATGATAAGGATGATGATGATGGTTATAATAATAACACAATTATTTTTATTATTACTTGCAGAGATAGAGTTGGAGTTGCAAAGAGTAACTGCAGAATAAAGAAAACACTAAAGACGGTTTTCATGCGCTACTGTCAACAGACCACAGTGCTGCATTTCAATCTCAACAATGTTTTTACAATTACAAGGCAGATCTTAGAGATACTCATGCAAAATCTCTTTTGAAAGACAAACATTTATAAAAAAAAAAGTTACCAATCAACTAGTGAGTTGTACTGTTCCTTATACTCACCAGACACCTATACTGTGTGTGCATGTTCATGTGTGTGTGTGTTAGAAATAATATTCAGTGGTCAGTAGGGTAAAAGGATGTTACACTACAACATGCTTGTCAGGTACAGTAATTCCTACAATGGCAGAAAAGGCAAGAGCTGTGAGGAAAGTGAAAGAAAGGCCTCTGGAGACGCAACCATGACAGATCTGCTCCATCACACAACCGTAGGTGAGAAGAATACAGATAATTCCACATCAAGACAGCAGTTTCAAAGAAGAGAGTGTGAATTTAACAGATCGGTAAAGAAAAGACTGAGATGATATGAGGGGTAAAGAGCTGTAGGGCAAAAGAGTTACTTAAACGAAAGAGCAGACGCTAAAGCAATCGAAGAAAAAGATGAAAGTCGTGTTTAAACTTCTGCTGAGTGAATTCAGACTATGAGAATGTGATGGCAGAGACAGAGGAGAGGTCAAAAGACTCTGAATGTATGTTCGCTGAATGCTGTGCTATTACATGTACAGGCTTCTGACAGGGGTGCAATTTAACTCAATGTATTCTTTATAAAGCTTTTAAAAAGATGATTGCAAGAATACAGAAATCAATCTTTGAAAAGTAGTGCAATCATTCTATGAATTCTATGAGCATGTTCACACTACCAAGAACACCCATGATCAAGAATTTGTCATTTAATAAATATTTAATATCAAGTTTACCTTTAACATCACTAGCTGTGTCTCATTTCAGAGGTTCCATCCTCAGAAGGATGCATTTGAAGGGTGCAGCGTCTTCGAATTTTTGTCTCATTTCAAAAAAAAATCGAAGACTCCTTCAAATGCAGCCTCTGGTGGAACTGGTGGATCTTTTGCACCCTCGAACATCCCAAGATTCATTGTGTGCTGATAACGGCAGGACATTTTCAAAAGAAAACTCCAGAGTAGAGTTTGAAATGTATGAATTAGGTTTTATTTTACTTGGATATCTAAACACGTTTATAAACAAAAAGAGTATGACATGTCTTACTAAAAAGTGTTTTATAGACAGTTTACTTTTTTATATGTACATATATGGGTCAAAGGAAATATATAGCTTTTGTAAACCTTGTTTTGCCTACAGATCATTTAAAATAAGTTTTAAAATCACTTTGGAAAAAAGTCATGACAAATTTAATCAGTGCTTATTAACGGCAGCTGTTATGGTTGCTATTTGATAAGATCTGCCCTCTGTGGGCTAGATTGTCTCATTTCAAAATGCATGTGTGGACCTCGAAGGACTCACCTTTGAAGTCTGCATCCTTTAGAGAATGCAGCCTCTGAAATGAGACACAGCTAGTGTATTCTTGAGTAAAAGTGATATTTAATAAACACGAACAGTGGAACTTTTACCCAATGAGATTTTAGTACATGGGCATGACAGTTCCAGTATGACAACCATGACAATTGAAACTCTCATACTGTTTTTATATTCAACATGACCACAAACAAACAAACAAACAAACAAACAAACAAACAAACAAACAAACAGGTAATAGTAATATATACTTCAAAACTATCTAATTATTACTCAAATAAATAAATAAGCAAGCAAATAGACAGATAAATAAAAACATTTATTAAGATAATATAAGTTACACATGTATATCATAACTTAAATAAATAAAAAGAAAGAAAGAAAAAAATAAGCAGATATGTAGATAAATAAAGAAAGATATTTATTAAAGTTTAAGCGATAAAAGTATATAATTAAAACCTAAACAAACAAATAAATAAAAAATAGAATAAATAAATAAAAATCAGATAGGTAGATAAATAAACAAAAACATTTATTAAGATAATATAAGTATATTATTAAAATCTAAACAAACAAAAACTGTTTTAAATACTATATACTTTAAAACTGTGTAATTAATACTGAAATAAATAAATAAATAAATAAAAAAAGGAAAGAAAGAAAGAAAGAAAGAAAGAAAGAGAGAAAGAAAGAAAGAAAGAAGCAGATTTGTAGATAAATAAAGACATACATTTATTAAAGTAATAAGCTATAAAAGTATATCATTAAAACCTGAACAAACAAACAAAAACAAAAAATAGAATAAATAAATAAAGAAATAAATAAAGAAAGAACGAAAGAAAGAAAGAAAGCAGATAGTTCAATAAATAAACAAATACATTTATTAAGATATAGCAAAAAAAATAAATAAACAAACAAACACACAGACAAAGAGGTAGATGAATAAACAAACAAATGCATTTGCTACAAAATAATATTAGCTACAGGAATACATATTTTTTAATAAATATAAACTTGAATAAATAATAAAAGGTGGAAGTAATCTAGCATGGAGCTACATGCTGGAGTCTAAGTTAAGATCATTTTACAGATAAATGAGCTAGATCAGATTAGACATCCACAGTCTAATAGAAGCACTTTGGTACAACATCAAGGTGCATATTAATGAAGGGGGATTTACGCAACAATAAACACAAGCAGTGATTTCAGAGGAAACAATGCACCTTCAATAATTTTAAAATCATAATTATTATGCAGGATGTGGCAGTGATAAAGAGCTTCAATTTTGCGTACAATGAATAAAACACATTCACTTTCCAGAATCACGATGTATATGCTCAGACAGAGCTCCAAAAATTATTGAGATGAGATTATGATAAGCCTGCATTGCTGTAAAATTGTATCTGCAAACACTCCTGTAAAACATGTTTACTGTATGAATATTAAAATAGACTACTGGGGTCTTCCTTATTTTTTCTTGGGCTAATATGTTTCATTGGGTCCTGAATTTCTCAATTCACAATAAAGCTTTACACTCATGCTGAATGCCTAATTTCAATTCAAACATAGACAATGACTAAAAGAGCAAACATACTGGCTATTCTTCATTAAAGTTCTGGCTGGTGTGGCACCTATGATGCAAAATCAACTTTTGGAAGCTGTTTGGACAGAAGTGTGTATAGGTATAGTGTGTCCACTCTCATATTGGAGTGACTGAAACACATTAAGCCTCTTTCTTAAAATTTCCTGATGTTAAAATAGGATCCAAATCCAAAATTTTGTGGTCGACTGTAATGTGACATAGGAGTGTGGTCTCCCCACCTACCGAATTGATTGACTGGCAAGTATTAACATGTCTCAGTAGTAACACATATAAACAAGTCCACAAAACAGAATTTGCAATGAAACTAGGATTAAAAGATCTGTTCCAACTCTCTGTGATCAGCTGCACCTATGTAATTCTATAACCGCTAGAATCACCACAGCAGCATGTGTGTGTGTGTGTGTGTGTGTGTGTACTACAAACTTTGTAATGGCATTCGATTTAACATTGCAGAAAGGCTTGAATAAATACCATGAATACATCAAATAAACTTGGTATTTTTGACTAATGAGCTGAATTTCTGCTTCATCTGTGCCTGTCACTGTCACTGACTGCTGTTTATCTGCTGTATTGTATGAGGAAACATGCACGTGGGAACTGTGGATGGGAAGAACCAGCTCATTTGCATTTAAAGGCTACAAAAACATCTACACTGTCCTCAGAGCTGAAAATGGGCATATTCTGCATTGTATAATAGATAATCTGATGCATATTTTGAGCTGAAACTTTACAGACACACTCTGGAGCCGAAGGCTTAATTTACAACTTGTAAAAGCGGTAAAATAGGAGCCCTTTAAAACAAAGACAACTGAAGTACATTTTCAAACAGACTGTAAACAGTGTGGAACATTCAGTATTACTGTCTGTTCGAGCTAAGACTAGAACCATGAAAATGTTTATGCTAGTATACTCATTCATCAAAATGAAATTTGCTAAACTAACTGTTCAACGCATCTTTAAAGGGTCAGTTCACTCAATAAATTAATTTACTCATTATGTACTCTCTCATGTACTTCCAAACCTGAATTACTCACCTTTATTCTTGATTGAAATATTAAAAAATGTTTTTTGGGAGTTTGTAGACATACGTCTAAACAAGAAACTGTCTAAATTGTTAAAGGCTTCCATTTAGAGCATAAAAACAACTGAAAAACAGCATGAGCAGACTGAAAAACACTTTGGTTTTTCGCTTTTGTAGTAAATTATCCATTTGATTCAGAACTGTTTGTTCACTGGCCTTAATTATAATTACTGTCGGCTCTCTGTTACTGACTGAGAAACTGTTTCTGGGGATTCAGTGAGCGAGCAGTCTGAACAAATACGAACTGATTCTGATTGTTTTGCGAATGTGTTTAGTCAATTCACTGAACAGAAAGAACAGACTCAAAGGAATGATTGATTCGTGAATGATTGGAATCACTGGTTCAGAAAAACTGCAGAAATACAAAACATATCTTATAAAAGGTCAGTCAGAGCACTTACTGTTTATAAAACACATACATAAAGCCCAGCTGCATATACAGCTGAAGTCAGAATTATAACGTTAATACTAAGGAACTTAATTCCTTTATGTTGTCTCAACACAAATCAATTGTGTGGAACCCAGCATCTTTTACACTGTGTCATTCTTCAGAATGTGCACCACATGGTTTGATGATCTCCAGAAAAAGCTTTTGTTATTTGTGAAACTTGCAAAAAAGCACAGAATACTGATTTCCACTATTGAGAGATTGCCTTGAGTACTAGCTTGTCAAAGAAGGTGGAGTTCCAGAACAAACCATCAAACTGTGTATTGAGTGTATGAGCCATTAAAATCTTTTGGCCCAAGACTTCCGGTCTCATTCACTTCAATTGATTTTTAGACGTTAAAACAGCTCATTAAGCTTCTAGATGTTGCAAACTGATATTTTCTCGGTATTTTATGCTACATTTATTGTATAGTCATAAACACACTTGTTTGTAGAGTTTGTAGTTTGACCCTTTTCTGCCATTTATTATTCCTATTTTTTTCTCCCATAGGCAACTAAATTGAAAGTTCTAAAGCAATCGCAAAAATGAGCACACTTCCACATTGCAAAATAATAGGGTCAATATTGGGCCCTTATGAGAAGTCTTATGAAAGAACAATTTTCATTTTGGGCCCTTTAAATTCCACATGAAAGCTGCAACCATTTTTTTCTCGTTTGTATTGTGACGAAGTTTCTAGAGAAATGGAATATTAAATGCAACCCAGGCTCAATCTGAAAACGTACCGATATATACATTCCTGGAGAGCGCCAAATATGTCCCATGCAGGAGGTATGTTTTTTTGCAGTTTTTGTTTTGGCAAATCCACCAGAGGCCACTCTTTGTACGCTTTTTAAGATCTCAAGTTTCTCTCGCGAGTGGCATTCGAGTTTGCTCTTCTCATGTGAATCCACCAGAGGCCGCTGTCAACTGACTAACTCACTGACTGACCGATCGACTAACTCACACTCCTCCTTCCTTAAAACCAACCAATAGTGTTTTAAAAATCACCGGTTGACACCACTCCATAGCGTTTGTTTTAAAGACGAAATGCAGCCTTCTGGCTACATAATTCGCAATCTCCAAAAAACGTATATAGAGCTACGTTTTCTGAATGAGCCTGTGTTGATTAAATGAGAAAATAGTGGGCGTGGCTTGTCTTTTCTACTGTGAGCAGAATGGATGTAGATGTCATTCAGGAAGATTGGGAAAGGGTATGGTGGAGAGTTATTTCAACCTAGCAGACACCTTCTCATCACCATTTCTGTTTGTTGTCAAAACTGACAGTTGGAATTCCTAAGACATACATAATATGACAATTTAACTAATAAAAGGTGCATTTCAATTAAAGATTACAAGGGCAAACATTTATTTTTCTTCAAAGATATGCACAGATGAACTGTTCAATGCAAAACCAGCAATATGAGCTAACAAAATCCTATGGTTATCTCTGATTTCATTTGTACTTTAAGCTATATATCTCATCTCAACCTACTTTTCCTTATGCAGTGAGAAACGTGCACACATGTGAATGACACAGAACAAGTAAGGTGGACACAGGAAGAGGCCTGCATCTGTTTTCAGCATATGTTCTAGGCCTGAGATCTATATAATCTGACAGATGCGAGAAACCTGCAGCATTTTGTCCGACGAGCTTCTAGAGAGTGTTTCAATCTCCATCAGCACACACATCGACGTCCAGCAGCCCATCTCTATCTGCATGGCTTTTCATAAAGATCAAAAGATGAAGGTGACAGCTCCTAGTTCTGAAGAGAAATATCATTCCCATCAATCCCATCATCCACGGCATGCCAGCAAACCACCAGAAGTAGGTCACAGCTTGTTTCATGTGGCCCTGTAATGAGTCGGCCTGTAATTATTAATTGTCTTTTCCGAACTAGATTTATGATTTCAGAGAAAGCGCATTCTTGCCCGCAAGTAATCGTTACAGTAATGGATAAGCTAGACTTTTCTTCCCATTCTTTATTCTCTCTGCCTATTTTGCCATTCGTCATTCCATCGTTCATTGTCAGCCTCTCGGCGTTGAGTTGCTGTGCTGTCATTTTCTTCCTTTTTATAAGCCCACCTCACTTTCTCTCTTTTTTCAGAAGGAGAGCAGCTGGAGTCACAGGAGCCGCCTGTTATTTTAATAGCTGGAAATGCAGTGCATGTTGAGGCCGCATTACTCACATGCCTGAATCAAATTCTGGATAAATAATTTCATTAAACAATTGTTTTTTTTTGTTTGTTTTTTTTTTCAATTACTTTCACCTTACTCTAATGTATTTACACCATTCAAATGTACAGTTGAAGACAAAAATATTTACCTTCCTATGATTTTTTTATTTTTAAAGTCCCCCATTTTTAAGTCCCCATGAACTGGAGGCTGCAACCTTTTTTTTTTTTGGATTGTGACACAGTTCCTAGAGAAACAAAATATTAAATGAGAAAACAGTGGGTGTGGCTTGTTTTTTTTTGCTGCAAGCTGAATGGATGTTAAAAGTAGGCATTTCATTCAGAAAGATCAGGAAAATTGTTTGGGTTTGTTTGAGACAGTTGGAGCAGCGTGATTAAGGCCCAATCCCAATTCTACCGCTTAGCCCTTCCCCTTCCCCTACCTCCTTCAAGTGAAGGGGTAGGGGTGTCCCAATTTCTCTAGGGCTACGGGGAGGACTAGATACCCCTTTAAACTGAGATTTTTCAGGACCACACTTGAAATCAAGGGGTAAGAAAATTTCCCTGAATACACCAGCTACAACGGCATCATGGCTGCACCCGGAAGTCAGGAGATGCAGAAATTAGTATTTTTTTGTCATTATTACGAACATGTACAACCACCAAGCATGTGATTTAATACATTCATAACCGCATTTGGGTTTTACCGTCATGCTTTAAAAAAAAAAGAAAAATTTCGCTATCTATAATCCCTAATAATAACTCCTGTATAGTGGTCCCACATTCTGTCATTCGATGACCCTGTCAGAAAAGTCTAGTGGCTGGGAATGAGCTTTTTATAGTGTCTGCTATAATGTTAATGTTGTTTTTGGTGTGTTTACATGGATAAATGTGGCCATGGTGTAAATGCACAGTATAGTTACAATCTTATTGCCACATTACATCGTTATGACATCATGATATTGTTGCCTTCAGTGATTTCCTGAAGATAAATACCAAAAAATAACACAACTGGAATAACTACAGCAGTCGTGATCGTCGTTCTCATATGAAGCATGAGATCACGATGACATATGATGACGTGTGCAGGTGTTGTAGTGCTGTCCCATTTCTTAGGGGTAAATTTTGAAGCCCTTCCCCTTTAGCCTTTACACTCAGTTTCAAGGGGAAGGGGTAGGGGTACAAAAATAGAATTGGGATTGGGCCTAAACATGTTAGCCATGCCCATTTGCTGAGATATACGTAATCTGACAATTTAACTGAAAACAAAAACAGGAAGTGCATTTTCAGATTTCTGTTAAAGATTAGAAGGGCAAACTATTTTTTGTTTGTTTCTTAATAACATGCACAGATGAATTGTTCACCACAAAACCTGCAATGTGAGCTAACAAAATCATATCGTTAGTCTTGATTCCTTGGGGACTTTAATAACTGGTGTTTAACTGAGACATTTAAGGACATTTTCACATTCCAATTATACTATTCACTTTATTATCAATTTAAATCTTCCGGAGAAGAACTTTCTTTTAGTTTGGCTGAAACAAAATCAGTTTTTATTTTTTCAAATAATTTTTAAAGTTAGCATTATTAGCAGCCTATTGATATTGTTTTTGTTTTTATTTTATTTTTTGATTTGCTACAGAGCAAACCACTCTCGTTCAGTGCATAATTAACCTAACTTGCCTAGTTAACTTAATTAAACTAGTTAAGCCTTTATATAGCACTTTAAGATGAATACTAGTATCGTGCAAAATAACTAGTAAAATTTGATGTCATCATGGCAAAGACAAACAAAATTAGTAATTAAAACTACAATGTTTAAAATATTTTCTCCATATTGGAAACAGGCTAATACTTTTGCCTTCAACAGTATGCATTTATTTGTATGTTTGCTTGTTTATTTGTATTTATTTCTTAATGAAAATAATTGGTTACACTTTCTTTTGATGGTCCATTTGAGTATTAGTAGACTGTCTGCTTAATATCTGTTGATACTGCTGCTAAACAGGCATTTAACTGACTATAAGACTTACACTAACCCAAACCCAACCTAACAGTTTACTTGTAATCTAATGATAATTAGTTGAGATTTAGATGCAATGTAACTTAAATTCAACATCAAAATAAAGTGTGACCAAATAATTATTTGATTATGCAAGAATGCATTAAATTGATCATAAATATTGCAACCCAGGCTCATTCTGAAAACATACCCCAATATACATTTCTGGAAAGCACCGAAAGAGCTACGCTTTTTGCAGTTGTTGTTTTCGCGAATCCGCCAGAAATTGCTGTATACGCTTTTAAGATCACAAATTTCTCTCATGAGTGGTCACTCAAATTCCAGTGGTTTCTTAAGATCCATTGGGGTCACTTCAGTCCTACAAAAACTACTAGTGTGTAGTGTACATCCTAAAGATAATTTTGTTTTGACACCTGGTGGACTGACAAAACTTAAAAAGGGAGTTGTTCCCTGTGTTTTTGTGTAGAACCACTATACTATGCCCACACAAAGAGTTTGGCATCGTCGATCAAGATGCTCCGTCTCCATCTGACTATGAGATAAACGAACCACAAACACCACCTGATCATGTTTATATATCATGACTACATGTGTATGTATATAATTGTTAATATATATATATATATATATATATATATATATATATATATATATATATATATATATATATATATATATATATATATATATATATATTGTAAACACACTGAGAACACACTGTATTTTATTAAAAGGATTTACATTGCAGCATTGTGTTTGGTTAACAGGCAAAAGAGACTCAACTGATATCGAGAGATTGCCTAATGTGTGTGTTATGCAGGAGGGCAATTAAATCACCTCAGCACGACCATATTTGTGTGGAGCTACTTTTTAATAATAAAATAAACATAATATTATAACACAATGCTACAAAAAAGACACATCATTACACAATGTGCAACCCGGACATATCTTTGCACAAACTTGCTAGATCAGAAATTCAAGATGGCAGAGATATGCAACTAGCCCATTGGTGGTTCATTCTGCTATGCTGACTCCTGATAAATCAGGGACTATGCCAAAGGAGTGTGAGTGAATGAGTGAGTGAATACCATCTGTACTTGTTCAAATTCATTTATACATTACATCATCAGCACAAGCGTTTATAGAGAACTTATAATATTAATCACATTTTCAGGTTGCATGCAAGCAGTCTTTACAGTATGGATAAAATATATAAGCTAAGGAATTTCTTCTCATTCTTTTTTTCTCTGCCTATTTGGTCCTTCTATCGTTCATCGTCAGCCTCTCAGCATCGAGTAGCTGTGCTGTCATTTTCTTCATTTTTACAAGCCCACCTCTCTCTTTTTTTTCTTCAGAAAGGAGAGCAGCTGGAGACCTGCCTGTCATTTTAACAGCTGCAAATGCAGTGCAGCTTGAGTACAGCCACTACATTAAGTGGGCCGAATTACTCACACGCCCAAATCAAAGTCGGACTAAATGGGGAAAAAGTGAAACAGGTGCATGTGTGTGTGTGCGTGTGTGTCGCAGGTGAGCTGCCATACTGGGCGGTCAATAAATACTACAGAGACAGTGCGAGGGAGCAGTTCAAACGGAGTGTGATAGGAAGAAATGGGCAATTAGATGGAGAGCGAGAGTGAAGCCTACAAGAACAAGAAGCCCCCAAATCCCAGAGTAGCCATGTGTAAATGCATTGCATATGCTACCTTTCCATGTTTTAGCACACGCTAAAACGCTTCCATGTTTTAGTCCACATGTCTGAGATCACTAACAGAAATGCTGTTAATTATTTGTTCTAATTTAAAGAGATATTTACTCTCCTAAACCATGTGGCTTCTTTCTTCTGTTGAACACAAAAGAAGATATTTTGAACAATGCTGGTACCTGGTACCTAATGAACTCTATAGTTATTAATATAGAACACTACGGGAACACAAACACTATGGAAGTCAATGGGCCCCATCAACAAGCATTTTCCAAAATATCATCTTTTTTTTTTGACAGAAGAAAAAAACTCAAATCGGTTTCAACAAGCGTTGGCTGAGTAAATGATGATAGAATTTTCATTTTTAGTGAACTACACCTTTATTACAATTTTATTACATAAGAACGTAAACAGCTGAAACTACAGTATGTTGTTGAATATTTATTTATTTTTAAAAATCTAGGAAATTCACATCAATTTGTTTTAAATGTAATTTCAAGAGTTCACACTTAGCTGATGATTGATTATAAAGCGTGTTTGGCATGCTGAGCCCTGAGCTCAAAAGATCCTCGAGCCCTGGGCTTCCTCCTGTTTGCAGAGCAAGAGGAGAGATTGAGTTCAGGTAGATCTCTAGAAATCCCCCGCTTATTTGTGGCTAATGATGAATTGCTTTTTATAGGGAAACATACTGTTGGCTAAGAACTTAACTATGGTGCCAATTTGGTTTAGTCAATTTACTTATGACGCTCAAAAAAGTTGACTGGCCTAGTAAGACTTAGAACCAGTGATGTTCTTGCTGTGAGGGAACAGTGCTAACCATTGGGCCGCCATGCCACCCAATCTAGGAAGAAGGCTGAGGAAGGGGGGATTCTTCAAGACAAAGATGACTGTGCGCTAGGAAGACTATGGTTATTTAAAGTGACTTAGGAAACATCTGATTGGAGAACCATGTGATAGTTAATGTGGGTCCAGCTGTGGTCAATCATAAGCACTTGATTTATTGAAACTAGTTTATAAATAAACTCCACTTCATAAAATATGCATTTGGGTTGTCATTTAAATCATTCAAATTTCACATTTGTTTCTTGTTTATTTTTTTAACATTTTAAATCAACATTTTATATGATCTCAGGCTTAAAGTCTATAATAAAACTCATTTAAAATTGTTTTGCAATTTTTAATAATACATTTCTACATTTTCTACATTAAATTGTGGACTGAAAATGTATATTATTTCAGTGATTTTGCATTCACTCAAAAAGTGGTATTTCATATATAAATTTTTTGGTTGCTTGCAGAATCAAAATAAAGCCTACAATACATGCCACCATTTTGAACCAAAAACAGAACTAATTAAGCATTTTAGTTATTCATTTGTACAACATTTTAGGAGGCTAAAAATGCTAATTAAAAATGTCTTTCAAAGTGTTTTTTTTTAATGACACTGTTCTCATTTCTGTGTAAAATATAAAAAATATTTTGTTCTGAAATTCAAACCAACAATGGTGGACTACAGAACCATATGTGCACACATACGCAGTGTTTCTTATGAAAATGACATCGCCACCTACTGGCCTGACATGCACAATACAACATTTTAATCATTTTGCAGATCCATTTTTTTATTGCTGATGCTACACAACGCATAACTGCGTTCCTCTTTGGAAAAATCATCATACAAACATTACTTATGTGTACTGAACATTGCATTATGCAAGCAACCTCTACCAGGAAGCTGCATTACATGTTAAAACCATCTAACATTTATAAATCCTCTCGACCTTAAAGAGAAAGCATCTTTAAAACCCCAGTACCTCTCTTCACAGACACAGCTCTCAGTGCATTCACCTCGCCAACACAGAGGCCATGTGGAACAATACGCAAATTGCATGAATGAATGCAACATCTCTGTGCAACAATATCAAGCGATAATGAAAAAAGCCTGTTTTTTTCTTACCGAATAGTGTTGATAGATGAGGCAGAGGCAGAATGGGGACACTCTGCTTAAAGTGATGGCTGATGGGACAGGCAGACACAGCTGTGTGATCAACGGTGCCTGCTGTCGTGCCCACATGAGCGTGCGACGTGCAGAGACACGACACCTTTCTCTTTAGCGCACCTGCATTCAGCCACAGCCCGGCTCTTCACCTTTAAGCAGATGGAAAACAATGTTTCAGTCACACACAATGCATGCACAATGGAGCGATGTAGACGTCAGCTAAATTTAATAAGATGTCCTCATGTGACTAGCGGGGAGGTAGGAATGTTATTTTAGACCTCGTCGGATTCCTCCATAATGAGGTAACTGAGATTCATGCTGATTTCCAAGAAAAAAAAAGTGTGAGTAGACGCATGAAGAAGAGCAGAAATACAGCTTCACACTACACTAGTACTCAGCTATTTTTGTATATCACTTAGAGAGATAAAAAGACAAGGCTAGCTGAATGGATGGATGGATGGATGGATGGATGGATGGATGGATGGATGGATGGATGGACAGACACAACTTGATACAATTGGATGGATGGATGGATGGATGGATGGATGGATGGATGGATGGATGGATGGATGGATTGATGGATGGATGGATGGACTGATGGATGGATGGATGGATGGATAAACTATAATACAATTTAATTGATGGATGGATGGATGGATGGATGGATACAGTATGATACAATTGGATTGATGGATGGATGTATACATTATCATGAAATTGGATGGATGGATGGATGGATGAATGTATGGGTGGATGGGTAGATGGATAAATGGATGGATACACTATGAAACAATTGGATGGATGGATGGATGGATGGATGGATGGATGGATGGATGGATGGATGGATGGATACACTATGATATAATTTGATGGATGGATTGATGGATGGATGGATGGATGGATGGATGGATGGATGGATGGATGGATGGATTGATGGATGGATACACTATGATTCAATTATGAGGATGGATGATACTCTAATACAATTGGATAGATTGATGGATGGATGGATGAATACATTATGATTAAATTGGATGAATAGAGGGACGGATGAATGGAGCATAATACAATTGGATGGATGGATGGATGGATGGATGGATGGATGGATGGATAGATGGATGGATAGATACACTATGATACAATTGGATTATTGGATACAGTATAATACAATTGAATGGATTGTTGGATGGATTGTTGGATGGATTGTTGGATGGATGGATGGATGGATGGATGGATGGATGGATGGATGGATGGATGGATGGATGGATACACTATGATACAAGTGGATGCATGGAGGGATGGATGGATGGATTGATGGATGGATGGATGGATGGACGGATGGATGAATGAATAAGGTGTGATACAATTGGATTGGATGGATACACTATAATAAGAAGAGTGGGTGAATGAATGAATGAATGGATGATTATGTTCAATGAATGACTGTATGAATGGATATAACCCTATAGGATTGACAGATTTATTTATTTATTAGAATGTGAGCATGACAGCTGAAAGACCAAAACTGTTTGTTCAACCTCCCCAATGGGTCTTGAATCATGTCTGCTATGGGTGACAGGCAGTAACCCAGCTTTATGTGCGTTGGATGACGATGAATATTGTGAGAAAGCACTCTACTTTTATGGCAATGTTTGTTAGCGCTCTCTGTCGTGATGTAATTTGCTTACAAACAGCCTGATTATCTGCCTCTACTTTGAAAGCAGATCAGACATTGGAGTCTCATTATAAAGTGACTCAACAGAAATGCCTCAGCTCCCCAGACGGGCACCCATGGGATGACAACCTTCAGAAACTCGGGATAAACACTTCTTGATAGTTTATTCTATTTTAGTTTTATTTATTTCATACTGGTCTTTGCTCTGCTGGAAGTCATTCCTTTCAAATACAGATATTTAAGAGCAAGCGACACAATAGTAATGATCTTCCTTTTGTCTCAATATAGATGAAAATAATACTAGATTTACTATCTACTTTATAGCTAAGTATAATACAAGTATTTTATTGTCAAATTTACTATATATAAGGGGTGTCCAAAGCCCAGACACACCTGGGCTAGCTAATCAAGCTTTTACTAGAGTTTCTAGAAACATCCTTGCAGGTGTGTTGAGGCAAGTTGGAGCTAAAATCTGCAAGACACCGGCCCTCCAGGACCAAGTTTGGACACAACTGCTATATACAGTTGAAGTCAGAATTATTAGCCCTCCTGAAGTATTGACCCCCCTGTATATTTTTCCCCAATTTATTTATTTACTGGAAAGGAGATTTATTTCAACACATTTCAAAACATAATAGTTTTAATAACTGATTTCTAATAACTGATTTGTTTTATCTTTGCCATGATGACAGTAAATAATATTCTACTTGATGTTTTTCAAAATACGAGCATTCAGCTTAAAGTGCAATTTTAAGGCTTAACTAGGTTAATTAGGTTAACTAGACAAGTTAGGGTAATTAGGCAAGTGTGGTGTAATGAACCTGGAGTGCGTCCACTACAAGGTGTGATACCTGACACCCCAAATAAACGAAAAAAAAAAAAAACTATTAAAAAAACAATGGCCTTTTCTGGAAGTGCAAAAAGGTAGTATTTATTTACAGGGATGTTCAAATTTATATCCAGTGCAAAAATATATACAGTGTCCAAAAGTCCCAATATGTATATATATATATATATATATATATATATATATATATATATATATATATATATATATATATATATATATATATATATATACATATATATATATGTATATACATATATACACACAAAGTATCATATCAATAAACAAAATACAACGGCGAATACATACAACGCACAACCAACATAGCAAATCAAAACGGTAACCACTGTATACTCGTATGCACCTACTAACACCTCCCATTTTGGGGGCGATTGACAAATTGGTATAAGAGGAAATGACATTCAGATTAACACACAACCTCTATAAGTCTCTCAATTATTGAATTTACCTCAATGAAACAAAAATGATTATCTGAACAGTTTGTTAGGATGCATTTCCAATAACACAATCTCAAAAAATGTAGCCAAAATAAAACAAATAAGACTTTCTCCGGAATAAAAAATATTATAGGAAATACTGGATGGATGGATGGATGGATGGATACGCTATGATACGGATGGATGGATGGATGGATGAATGGATACACTTTAATACAATTGGATGGATAAATGGATGAATACAGTATGATACAATTGGATAGATGGATAGACAGATACGCTATGATACAATGGATGGATGGATGGATGGATGGATGGATGGATGGATGGATGGAAACAGTATGATACAATTGGATGGATGGATGGATGGATGGATGAATGGATGGATGAATGGATGGATGATGATGGATGGATTGATACACTATAATACAATTGGATGGATGGATGGATGGATGGATGGATAGATGATGGATGGATGGATTGATACACTATAATACAATCAGATGGATTGATGGATACAGTATGATACAATTGGATGGATGGATGAATTGATACAATATAATACAACTGGATGGATGGATTGATGGATTGGTGGATGGATACACTATAATACAATTGGATGGATGGATGGATGGATGGATGGATACAATATGATACAATTATGTGGATGGATGGATGGATGGATGGATGGATGGATGGATGGATGGACACACTATAATACAGTTCGATGGATGGATGGATGGATGAATACACTATGATACAATTGGATTGATGGATGGATGGATGGATGGATGGATGGATATATACACTATAATGCAATTGGGTGGATAGATGGATGGATGGATGGATACCCTTTCTAAGTTACCTAAATTACTTGCTCTGTTAAACATCCTTTAGTAAATTGTAAACATCATTTTGGAAATTTTGCCTTCAACTGTACATCAATTACCACTATAACAGTAATTTAAAATAATGTAAAATAACTGTCATTTATGTAGAATTACATGCAACTAACATTAAAACAACCCCTAATCCTATTTTACAGTAAGTATATGCCATTAATTAGCATTACATAGTGCTCAATGATCTGAAAATCAGGACCTGATATCACAGTTGATATTGGTACCACATGCTTTTTGGAAATGGAGTTTTTCACTTGGAATAACGCACTGGCTATGAGACCGAAGTGGTTTGGCAAGACTATAAAGTGTCCAAAGTGGTTTGGCAAGACTATAAAGTGATAACATTTCACCACAGTCTGGAAATTCAGTCCCGCAGACTCGCTTCCCCAGATCTCTGCAAGCAAGCTCCTCGAGAATAAAGACGATCGATTTTAATTGCTTGTTTGAGGGGCTGTGCCGGATGGAGGGAGACAGAGAGAAATAGGGAGAGATGACGAAAGACTGGCTCTGCAATCATTCTTGAATAAGAGATGTTTCAGACCTTGGGCAACATAACATCATACTTGACATAGGGCATGACCATAAACATGGCTAGTCAGAAAAGGGCAAAGGGAAACCAGGACCACCTGCTACTCATTCTACCACAACAAGCACATTCTGTTCTTATTCTTATTTATGCCTTCAGAATCTTTCATTAGTCCGTCAGCGTTATTCCCGTCTTTCTGTTTGCCACTGTTCATTTGTGTGTCTCCGTTCTGCTTCTTTGACCTTTGTCCTTATCTTTTTGTTTCCCTTCATCTATGAGAGATGACTCATCTTCACCTCTGAACCCCGGTTCTGTTCATCTGTTCTGTCTCTTTGAGCGACTCATGCGTTCCTTACCATTTCATTTAGCAAAAAAACTCTTTTTCTTGTCTGTTTATGGATACTGCACTGCAAAAGATTTTCTTACTTAGAGTTTTGTTTCTAGTCCAAATATCTAAGAATTCTTAAATCAAGAAGCATATTCAAGACAAGTAAAACATGTTGTTTTGAGTAATTAAAATAAAGAAGTAACTAGGTTTTCCTTAAAAAAAAAAAAAAGCTAAATAATTTGCCAATGAAGTAAAATAATCTTGTTTTCAGTTTGATTTAATCTTGTTTTACTACCCCACTCAGGTAATTTAAGTTTGTTTGTTTTTTTTACTTATTATTTCTGAAAACAAGACTATATTTTTTACTTGTCAGATAAATGCTTCTTTGTTTAATAATTTTTAAAAATATTTGGACTAGATACAAGATAATAAACGAAGTAAACTCAAACTACTTATCTAACTTATTTAAAATCAGTTGAAACAACAATTCTCAAAAAGTTCAAGTCAAGTTGGCTTGATTGTCATTTCAACAATTTACAGTGCAGTACACAGTGAAATGAAACAATGTTCCAAGGCGCTACATCAAACAACATAAATTACCAACATAACTCAGGACTGTGCACTACTATAAAAAATTTAAAGAATGAAAAAAAATAAGATAAGTTAAGCTAAAATAAAAAATGAATAAAATAAGAATATTAATAAATAAGTGATGAGTGTTATGAATAAGTAAGAGTGTGGTTTGTGCAACATTTAGTTCAAATAAGACAGGACAGACAAGACAGGACAAGAAACAGTAATGCCGACCAGCACAATACGTTTTTGGACAATTTAACTGCTTCAAATGTTCAAACCACTTAAATTTGTAAAATGTTTCATTTAACAGTTTATTTGTGTTGGGTCATCATGGCAGAATTGTGTGGAACCCAACATCTCTTACAGTATTAGAAATATAAATAAATAAATAAATAAATAAACTACAGCAAATGATCAGCACAAAATGTACAGATTGTTTAACAGGTTTTCCCATATACTTTTAATTTCCTTACTTTACACTAGCGGTCTAGTTTGGAATGACTCAAAATGAATCCAGTAGCTAAATACTTTATCAGACTAAAATATAGTGTAGTTTGAACCCAGCCTTTACTTACATTACTCTTAGTAACATTGTTTGGCTCAATACCTGCACAGAAAAATTCCCTACAAGCTAATGCAATGAACATGTTCTGATTTAAGTCTCATTACTTGAATTTTTAGATTCAGTCATCTCAGGTCAAGAACCCACAGCTTGATCTTGACAGGTTTAAGTGAGAGAAGCTCTACAGTAGGACTCACATGCACCTGAGAGAAGACACAAATAGCATCACAAAGATCCAGAGACGAAGAGCTCCATATTATGATTGAGAGCACAGATCCTGCCCTATGCGTGCTGCAAGTAGATCTTAATTCCAGTATTTCCTTGACAGCTCATTCCTACGGACACACTGAATCGGTATAAGCTTTGGCCCCATTAATGGTCAGATCCCTGCGGTTCTGTCTTTTTCACAGGTTTGCCTCATTATCTAAATCAGGGTAGTTAACAGCAGAGGTACACAGTTAGGTTTCGCTCAATGCATTCCAGTTCAGATAGGAGAAGAGGAAAAAAAATCTATATAGCATAAAGACCAGGTCATATCACTGGTTGCCAGGCAATTTGTAAAACTCTTGTGAAAATGACCCCTACAACATCATCACTCCAGCAGAAGTACTTCAGTCAGAAAGACCTCGGATCAGGTTGTAGGTTCTAAATGGGCAAGCATGCAATTTGAAGGCTCAACAAGCTCGGCACAATTACAAGCAGTGACACGTCCAAATGGCCACTCTCACATGTTTCTCTTACGCCTCAACAGGGTTTTGACAGAGAATAACCACGAGCCTACAATAGTTGTCATCTTTGATGCATCATGCCTTGCGCTTTGGTTTCTGTCAGCCTCTGTGAGCATTGTTAGTAGTTTTTTTTTCTAGTTTTCTTCGTTTTTTTGAGTTCAGAGTGCTGTAGGCGAAAGCACAAAGACCATCTGCTCTCCACAGGCTGTTAAGTTTGAGCCTGTTACTGGGCCCCATTTATTTCGCTCCTTTGTAGGCACATTACCACAGCATGCTATTCTTCTCGGGTTTCTTCCGTCTGCCTCATTTTAGACGTTTGGACGATAAGGATGCGTTGCGGTTAACAAGGATCAGCATTTATTCTCCATCTCTACGTCTTTTACTTTAAACGTCCCTTTGTGCTTTTTCTTCAGACTGTTTCATTAACGCCACACTTCACTGGCTGATGTTAGACAGACATCTGAGGAAAAAAATACTTGATTGATCACATAAAAATGAAAATTGACATCATTTTCCTCGGCCTCACTGTCGCTGAAACCTGCACGGCTATTTCTTTTGGGGGAACACAAATGCTTTTGGCCAGACACTGAATGATGACCAAGCTGTCAAGCTCCAAAATTGACAAAAACTCAGCTTGTGTGCCGCTGTATATGCCAAGTCTACGACCAAGTCATACCATACTTTTAGGTGACACGCATAGTAAAAGTCATGCAATTTTTCATTGAAAACTATTGATCACTTTACTATTTGTCTATATTTAAACCAGCGTTGATGTTGCAATGCACAAATTCAAGTTGTATTTAGTAACTTTTCAGCCCATTTATTATATTATCCGAATATTATCACTTGATTGAATGGGTGTTCTCAGTGGTTATCAGCTGATATGGGCCAGTAGAGGCCTTCTGCACCTACTGGTAGGCTCTGAAGGCTGCTATAATCCATCCACATAGTTAATCAGCTAAAGATCACATATGGCTGGAAATTAACGAGAATTATTTAAATTATTTATTAAATTTCCAATTAATTGCATTTTATTAATGTCTACCCCTACCTCAACCCTTAACTCAACCACAGTAATGTAAAAACAGATCTGGATCTGGAGTCTTCTCTATTAGTATAGCGAATTAACCATGTGGATCATATCTATCAGCTGATAACCACTGATAACGCCTATTCAATTGAGTGATAACATTCGAAGCGGGTGAATTCTGAACAACTTTTAAGGTGCTTTTTATATTTTTCTGGAAATCATTGTAGACAAGGAAGAACATTCACCATGTTCCCAAAATCAAAGTAACCAGCTTGGAAATAAATGTGTGATTATCGATAACATACAGTGGTAACAGTGGTGGTAAGATGGTAAGGATACTGTATGACTGTAAAGTGTTTTGGTTGTACATTAAATAAAAAAGCACAATGATTAAAAGTTACATATGTGATTATTGCTA
>NC_079453.1:38688284-38713284 GCF_903798145.1 Danio aesculapii | reverse complement strand
ATATATATATATATATATATATATATATATATATATATATATATATATATATATATATATATATATATATATATATATATATATATATATAGCAGCTCATTACTGTGTTTTATACCACAATTTACATGACCAACCCAGACATTGTATCACTTAAAATGACCAAGTAATATCGTATTTCCTTCTAAAAGATGTCAAGTAAAAATGTTTCATTTGCCTGGGTTTCCATTGGCTTACACTCATTTCATTTTAAAGATGTATGATATTTTATACCATAAAATAAAATAAAAAAATTTACTTTCAAAACATTGAACTGAACAAAACTGGATTCCAATGATATTATTAATAATAAAAAGGATCACTGACAAACTAACTGACAAATGAAAGAACGAATGATGGATGGATAAATGAATGAATGAATGAATTAATTCAATTCAATTCAATTCAATTCAATTCAATTCAATTCAATTCAATTCAATTCAATTCATGTTTATTTCTATAGTGCTTTTACAATGTAGATTGTGCCAAAGCAGCTTAACATAGAAGTTCTAGTAAATTGAAACACTGGTGGTTGTTTGGAGAGACTCCCCCTCATGATTGTGAAGCACTTTGGGTGTATGGCCACGATAAATCCATATATAAATACACACATTACATTACACATTACAGTGTCAGTCCAGTTTTTAGAGTTGAAGTTCAGTTTAGTTCAGTTAGTGTTGTTTAAATTTGACTACTGAGAAACACTAAACAGCAAATTTATTGATGTAAAGCTCCACAGTCCCAAACCAAGCAAACCAGAAAAAATGAATGAATGACTGAATGACTGATTGACTGAATAACTGACTGACTGAATGAATGAATAAATGAATGAATGAATGAATGAATGAATGAATGAATGAAATGTGTACAAACATACATAAATTGACAGCTTTTAAAACATGTTCATTTGTGGTCAGTCAGAAGAAAGTCACACAAGAAACAACAGATTTAATGAACTTTGTAAATTACAGCTAAATTCATATTTAAAATAATTTCCGAAGATTCAAATGTTTGAACGGAAGCATTTGTTAAACTATATTTCTTGTTGTTGTGTCTTATATTGCAATATCCTGATTTTAGAATTTAGACTTCAGCTGAAATTTGTTTTGATGGTTTGCATTATGGAGAAATGATGTTCCTAAAACACATCTGCAGTTAGTGCACGATGCATAATGCTGTTTCTAGTTCATTCTGTGAGAAGTACGAACACAATCTGTTCCCTTTTTGTGCTCAGGTGTGTCTTTATAGCGAGGCTGTTTCATAAATATGTGCATCAGCTGTCTTCCGGTTTAGCATTATAAAATCAAATCTAGTGCTATTATGATAATACGACTCAGAGAGACTGCAGTATAATTAGTACAGCATTATACCGAGCTACATAGTTGGGTAAACGTTTTATAGCACTTCGAGCTAACATATTTCACTGGACAAGCTCAGTGGAATAAGCAGCTTGATTAAATGATATTTGAGAGGCTTTGTAGTAAAACCCAAAAAACGAATGCTTTTGAAAATATAAACAGATAAGTCACATTTTTAGAGTATTTTTCACTTGCTCTCACTTTCCACTGCGTGCACTGGTGCAAATTACTTTGCTTGCATCTGTCACTGCCGATATAGACTGGAACTCATGCATGTAATGCTTCGAGAACCCAAAGGGAAATGAATAATTCTGTTTAGATTTCAGCTGTGGTTCTCCAAGCAACTATAAGCAATCATGCACCCAAGTTTGAACCCTGGCATGCACATGAGTGTGACCATGTGAAGAAGAAGAAGAAGAAGAAGAAGAAGAAGAAGAAGAAGAAGAAGAAGAAGAAGAAGAAGAAGGCATGAAACAGGTACAGTTGAAGTCAGAATTATTAGCCCCTCTTTGATTTTTTTTTTCTTTTTAAAATATTTTTCAAATGATGTTTAACAGACGAAGGAAATTTTCAAAGTATGTCTGATAATATTTTTTCTTCTGGAGAAAGTGGTATTTGATTTATTTTGGCTAGAAAAAAAAAACTGTTTTTAATTTTTTAAAAATCCATTTTAACGTCAAAATTATTAGCCCCTTTAAGCTATATGTATTTTTTGAAATTCTACAGAACAAACCATCATTATACAATAACTTGCCTAATTACCCTAACCATCTAGTTAACCTAATTAACCTAGTTAAGCCTTTAAATGTCACTTTAAGCTGTATAAAAGATCTAGTAAACATTATTTACTGTCATCATGGCAAAGATAAAATAAATCAGTTATTAGAGATGAGTTATTGAAGCCATTATGTTTAGAGATGTGTTTAAAAAAATCTCTCCGTTAAACAGAAACTGGGGAAAAAAAATAAACAGGGGGGCTAATAATTCTGACTTAAACTGTACATCAGATTAAATATAAGGACTTTGTTAATCAATTTCAGAATGGACCCTTTTCACAAGATGGTTATGATGCGTTTAACGGTCATCATAATCTTACATCCCTGAAAGTTTTTAATATTTTGATTAAAAAAAATGCACAAACATTTAAATGTATTTATGTATGCCCTGTATTATATCATCTTTGCGTCAAATTACAAAAAAAAACTAATTACCGCATATGCAAGGTGTTTCTAATGCAGCGTCTATGGGGCTGAAAGTAAATTTGACATAATTTCCCTCCTCTGGCTGCAGTCATCAGTCTCACACAATTTTCCCCTTTTTCTGAAAGTCTTGATAACACCATGGTGGTGTTTTTCTTTTATTATTTCAGCAAATAGGAGTGTAAAAAAATTATTTGGTGTACTCTTCCATACACTGTGCTTTAAGTTTACCCAACTGTGACGACTTCTGCAGCTGGGAAACCCGGAAATGTAAAAAGGGTCTATATATTATTTTAGGACTTATGTATACAATGTTTAATCAAGATGTAAGACCTTGATTAAATGCAAAATAAAAAAAAAACAGCAAATCATGTAAATGTTTTAATAATGACTTTCTATTCTCATATAGTTTAAATGTAATGTACAATTGTCATGCAAATCTGAATTTTAGACTTCATTGCTCACATAATAGCCTCCCCCATTACATCAGTAGCGGACCTTGTTGAAACCATGGTTGGAACCCATTCAGGCAGTCAGGCAGCATAATACAGAGAGTGAATCATTACTGGCGTAATGGGGGCAGGTATTTTCACATTTCACTGCTACAGCCCCTCACCTCTTTTTGTGTTCAAACCAAACTAAGATCGACGCAGTGTTTCTTATGGCAGGTTTTTATCTTTCATACATGTTGAGAGATAAAGTTGATCGACTTGAAAAGGGAATATGTCTTGATGTCGAGTTTGTTTAATATATTTTCATTAAAGTGGAATCCAGTGTACAAAATAATGTAAACTTGATTGAGTGCTTTATTTCCCCTTTAAGCAATATTACAGAAATAGAACAGAAAATGGGGAAAAAATTATACAGGGGGGCTAATAATTCAGGAGGGCTTATAATCCTGACTTCAACTGTATGACCTATACACCAAATGAGAAAAGACTCTGATAGGCACAACATAAATTAGATACACACATCCGGTTATTAGAATAACAGAATAACACAAATAGATCCAGATGGCAGATTAAAGAAAAAAACAGAGTTGAATTAATCAAACTCCTCTAATGTTTTCAATCCCTGGTGAATCTCATAGAGTCTAATCCTCACAACTGTGCAGAAACCTCAGCTTCTGACAACAAGAGAAAAAAAGAAAGAGACGGACAGATGCTCCCTTCCAAAATGTGGTGAGCTGCTTACGGAGGCAACATTTTAAGGCGTCATGGGCGCACTTCCAAAACCAAGACTGTTCCAAAAGCCAGTCAGCTTAATTATGTATTCAGAGGATGAACATATTTCATTCAGCGCTGAAAAGTATCAATAAATTTAATAACAATTATCAGGGTAGTGTGCCATTAGCTTAGCAACATGCTAACAAGGCAGCTGCCAATAATGTGGGCAGTGAGCTAAGAAATAAAGTGTGCCAAATATAACAAAAATGTAACTTTAGCTAGCTTTTTGTCATCATTTACATAGACAGGAAACTAAACAATAAAGAATGAGCAAGTAACAAGCCTTTGTGAGTGTGCGTGCATTTATTAGATACATTGTCGAGTGGAGTGGGCTGTAATCTAACGCTGATTATGACATAATAGTACTCATCTCTTTCACATGGCCAATTACAGTGGACAAAGGGAAACAGGCCGAGCTAACCCTTACAACCACACATACACACACACACTTGGACAGCTATCTATATGGGGACTTCCCATAGACATAATGATGTTTATACTTGGGCTGCACATTATGCTGTTTTAGCATCCATATTGCACTGTGTGTGTACACAGTAGTCACATCACAGGAAATTCAAAGTTAAATTGGGATTATAGTTGACCAACAACTGACAATCCATGAGATTTGTGAAGTCATTACAAAGTATAACCATAACAGAGTGAAACTTGATCATTTGCATGTGTTTTAAAGGCATTTCAAGAGATTGTAAAGTATTTCGGCACAACAACGTACAACATTTGTAACTTTAATGAAGAATATTTTACTGAATTACTAATACAATGAAGACCATAGTGTTATTTTACATTACACTATTCAATTTCTTTTATTTAACTTTTTTTTGTAAATTATAAATACTCTTATTGTAAATACTCTTGCTTGCAATTTCCTTATTATTTTATATGCACGATTGATTCACACCCTTACAAAATCACCCCAATCAAAATAAATCAATGATTTTTCCCCAAATACAAATATTCAAACCATCTGGTGAAATTGTATTCATATCGCAATGTATATCACAGAAAGACCAGGGTTTCTGCAGGTTCCTTCAAGTTAAATTTGAGACTTTTCAGGACCCTTTAAGACTATTATGAATGAAATTTTAGACTTATACAGGGCTAAACACTAAGGATTTTTTTTTTTTTCGAATGGCTTGGTTACTTTTGTTATATGTTCTGTACTAATGGAAGATCATGTAAAGGGATGTGTTGCTTTAGTTTTCTTTCCCTTGTTTCCAGTTAGGACCTCATGCTTTTACCTGCAGCAGGGTGGATTACTGTAATGGACTCCTCACTGGCTTTCCCAAAAAGACAGTCAGACAGTTGCAGCTCATCCAGAACGCTCTGACCAGAACCAGAAAATCTGAGCACATCACACCTTTCCTCAGGTCTTTACCCTGGCTTCCAGTTACATTCAGAATAGATTTTAAAGTATTATTACTTGTCTATAAATCACTAAATGGCCTAGGACCTCAATACATTACAGATATGCTCACTGAATACAAACCTAACAGATCTTTCAGATCATTAGGATCAAGTAAATTAGAAATTCCAAGAGTTCAGTCAAAGCAGGGTGAATCTGCCTTCAGCTACTACTATTTTTATAATTTCAAAATACCTAATTTTGCGTGATTTATGGGTCAATTTCCTTATAAGGCCCCCCCAAAATGACCCCATAAGGTCACTATTTACTTATATACAGTAACACTGATGACATTTTGCCATTTGGAGAAATACAACACAAGCAAACATACAGACAAAAATTTTGAAAATACTGCAGCACAATCACTGGGAGGCAAGCAAATGCGTACTGTAAAATACAGAACAATTACATACACTGACATAAGAGAGGGTAGATGGCCCTTTGTTTCTTTGTTTGAAGTAAAAGCCAGAGGTTGATATTTCTATCTTTTGTTCCCCAGTCGTAACGCAAACGACTGTAGCCCTTTGGTCAAATCAATAGTACTGTTGAGTACTGTAACCAATGCAGGAGTCAGTGAGGACAAAACGAACAGAAGTTCTCCATCTGAATTACTGATTCAGCTCACTGCAGAGTGCACCAGTGGAGTGACTGACTGCAGGAGAACACGAAGAAAGAGATCCAACAACACAGAGATTAAACAGCAGAGAGAAGGATAGAAAGAACAGAAGATAGATAGATAGATAGATAGATAGATAGATAGATAGATAGATAGATAGATAGATAGATAGATAGATAGATAGATAGATAGATAGATAGATAGATAGATAGATAGATAGATAGATAGATAGATAGATAGATAGATAGATAGATAGATAGATAGATAGATAGATAGATAGATAGATAGATAGATAGATAGATAGATAGATAGATAGATAGATAGATAGATAGATAGATAGATAGATAGATAGATAGATACTCCTCCCCCAATAACGGTTGGGTTTAGGGATGATGATGGGGTTAAACATTTTACACTGTAAAAAAAACTTGCTGTCTTCAATTTTTTTTTTGTTGAATCAAAAGGACTTTTCTAGTCATCTCAACTTACATTAATGAAACTAAACAAAAAATATTAAGTTAAACATATAACTTTAAAAACTTGTTGAAACCTGATAAAAGTATTAATTAAAATAAGTTAAAGCAACATAAAAGAAATAGTTGTCTTCACTTTTAGTCATTAAATTTTTTACAGTGTATGTTTTCATACAAATTATTTTGTATAAATTCGTACAAACTAGAAACTTTACGGAAAATATGTCAAATAGTTGTTTCACTTTGAGATCAAGTTGGACAGCATTCCAATTGTTATGGCATGTTATTATATTACCTTCATTTTTGTTTTCTTTGTACTTGAATTGAAAATGACCAGATTTCCAACCGGACCATTATCAAATAACAAAGACACAGAATGAATTTGAATGACCTCATTCTGAAAACGTAGGCCTATATCATATTCTGGAGATCGCGAATTATGTATCCAGAAGTACATATATTTAAAACGAATGCTACGGGCAGTATGATGGCATTCCTTTTCACTCTTACCAGCTGACTGCTACCTCCATATGGACAGCTTTCCTGCTGTTACCAGTTTGTCTAGTAACTCTCCACATATGTCGGCGGACTTGGGATGCAGAGAGGATTTGGCCGCGATGACGATTGGTCAGTCAGTCAGTCATTCAGTCAGTTGCCAGCACCCTCTGGTGGATTTACACAAGAACAGCAAGCACGGAAGGCACTCGCGAGAGATATTTGAGATTTAAAAAAGCATACACAGCGGCCTCTGGTGGATTTGCAAAAACAAAAACTGCAAAAAACAAACCTCTTGGGATGTATTTGGTGCTCTCCAGAAATGTATATAGGGCTACGTGTTCAGAATAAGCCTGAGTTGGAATTTTGTCCTATTGCGCACATAATCCTAGCAAAATAAATCATCCCCACAGAGACAAAAACGTTTGGACTTGTAATGATCTGAAGGTGAGTAAATGATGCCAGAATTTTCTCATTCATTGTGAGCTCCCCTTTAACAGTAGAAGCAGCGCAGAGAAAGAGAAATACAGTCAGAAAAAATGTGAGTTAACACATCTAGCAGAAGAAGCAGAAGAAGAGCATCCCAGTGCTGTGTGAAACAGCAGCTGGAGCAGCATGGAAGATGAAGTGTGTTTATTCTGTGTGTGAAAAGGCTTGCTGATGTGCTCCACAGACTCCTCATCTCCAGCTCCCCGGATCAGCACACTGAATCTGGATGAGCTTCCCTTCAGTCATGCATGACCTCACAAACACCACAAGCACACAAATCAACATGACCAAACGCATGCACGGGTTCAAAATCACTGCATCTGTGAGCATCACTGGACCAGCTTCCTGAAGTCCTATCCAAAAAGTCTGCCTCGTCTTCCAAAATAAATGGACAGATGGGTAATTTTGACTTCCCTTGTAATTGCAACAGTTTTCCTGCATATCCAACAGTTTTGTGTTAACATCTCGTAATTCTGCTGCACTGTTTTCCCTGAGGAACAATGTAAGTAGGTATACAAGAAAGGATGGAGCGGATGCACTATTGTACGTCTGAATCCTTGACAACAGTGCGGTACTCCAGCTATCAAGAGAACATCTGTCTGAGTAACACCATAATGCACATCTGTACATAAAAGATCTTGGCTGATTCCTGCGTGCATTTCAGATCTCAAAAATGGGACGTGTAAATATAAGATGATTATGGTTTTGTTGGGACTACTAACGACTTGTAGATAAATTTGGTCAAAAAAATGTCATATCTTTTCCGTTGAATTTAAAGCTCAATCCCCAGCAGAATGTAAATATATAATCAGTTAGTGATGCGTCATCTTTTCGATTGCCACTTTCGTTTTTTGGAAAAAAACAGCCCAAAGTATGAGCTGAAAAAGCTATGCTGAACTGCAGTGAATGTTTTTAAGAAAGCCCAATATTCCACTCTGAATAGACTGGACATGCTCAGCAGAAAAGGGAAGTCTACTCAAATGTCATGCTGATAGGATATTTCTATGTAGTATACTTGGTCATGCTGCTAGCAATAGCGCTACTGTGCTGTCATGACAACACTGGTAAAATTATGCCTCTCATAAACTCTGTTAATAAACTTTTACTGTCAATAAAATGTGGTTAAGTTATTTGCTTGAGTGTGTTTTTTAATTAATCTTATTAATTTAAGTTATTAAGTCCTATACAATTGCTTTATATTATTAAACAAAATAACAAAATAATTACCACAAAGCATTTTTGGTTTCATTTTTGTTTTCCCTAAGTGAATGCAGAAGTTTTAGTTTTAGCCCAGAATTGTATTTCCAGTGCCTCTCTAGATATACAGTAGTCCTTAGCTTCAGCAACCAATGCAAGTCTTTTTCTGCTGCCCTCCTTTGTCATGATAGTGACAAACTTGTTGAAATTGTACAGTTCAGACAGCATTGTTATTTTTGTATTTAGTTTTCCCTCCTTTCTCTGGCCTCATGTGCTATCTTTTCCTTTTGTTGAGGCTTGTGGAGCCAGACAATAAGAGGCCAAGCTCTCTGCCCCGGTCAGACAGTGATCAGTGTGCTCAATCGCATTTTAGTGGATACTCCAGGACTCCGTAACGAATATTAATGGCTATAGATCCTCAATTGTTACAGATAGTTCTGTAATTATTTTAATATTTCATGTACTAAAGTTGTGTGTTTGGCATCTTGTTAGCATTGCACGGGTAAGTTTCTAGGACGTATGTTCAATCATCATGAGAATTTGCAAAGAAAATTTGAGTTTTGATCTGTCATAGTAGCTTGAATTTGATACAGCTTTGGCTCAAGTACAAAAATTGTGATTTTAAAGTCTGAAAAGAGCAATTTGGAGTTCATCCAGGAAGTAAGCAAATAGTTTTTATGTTAACATATTTGCTGTCATGATCGCACACCTCAGCCTTCTGGTGCTTTTTGTCTTGTTTTGGTATTTTAGTTGCCATTTTGCAAAGCAAATGTGTGTACAATGGCATGGCAATATTTTATAAGTGGTGGATAAATATGAATAAGTGGGGTTTAGTTATAAATTAAAGAGATATAAAAAAGCTACATAAACAGTGGAGATCAATATCATATAACTTTATATGACACATAAAATATGAATAATTTTCACAAGTGTAAACATTTGCTCTTTTCATAAATAGTGCAATATTGATTTATACGTTTAGTTTTTATACTAAAAAAAATCCTATTTTTATAAATCGCATTTAAGTTTTTATAGTGTGCCTCATAATATATGTAAACTGTGCAAAAATGCATTGTATGGCTCCTGTTTTGTTTCTGTGTTTAGTTTTGTTCAGTTTGAGTTTTCCCTTATCAATTACTCTACACTGTGCCGACTCGCTTTTTTTATCAAAATTTGTTCAGTCTAAAGGTAAAGTCTGAAATGCAGTTTGACAAGTCTATAGCGTTTTATACACAGAAACCCAAGCTCCATAAATGAAAAATGTGTACTATTAATCAAACATTAAGCTTATATTGTACTTTTAATCCGCAAATTTGAGCAGATTATTTGAAGAATAAAGGGTAACATGGTTTGACACAAGTGTTGAGCAGCCAATTATATGGACATGTTTGTGTTGAAGCGCCCTTTGCTCAATTGCAGAGAACTGATCACACTTCTGAAGCTTTCCAAAGGTCAAACAGAGGTTAGCTTTTCACTGAAGTTTTCATAAATTGGTGCTTTTCAGAGTTAATCTGGTGTGACAGTTTGTGGAAGAAGGTGATTCAGTATATTCATCACTTTTTATCCTCATACATTAAAAATCTACCTGATTCCAGTAAATTAGGTATGCACACGAATGAAGAAAAAAATTATTATTAGACATAAATATTTCTGACTTTTTATCTCACAATTCTCAGTATTTTATGTTTTAAAACACTGAGGGGAAAAATGATTATGAATGATTTTATAATTTATTTATTTTTATCTTTAAAGACAGAAGTGTGAGAACTAATTGTGAGAAAATATTCAGCCTTTCCTCCGGTCTGAATTAAACAATGAAAAGTCACAATTACATTTATTAATAGTTACAATTGTTGTTATTTTATTTATTTATTTATTTTATTTTAGGCTTTGGCATTGACACGACTGGTACTAATGGGCCCAAAGTGTGCCAAGAAAATATCCCTCACACCATTACACCACTACCAGCAGGATGGATCCATGCTTTCATGTTGTTGACTCCAAATTCTGACCCTACCATTCGAATGTTGCTGCAGAAATCGAGACTCATAGACCAGGCAACGTTTTTCTAATGTTCTATTGGCCAATTTTGGTGAGCCTGTGTGAATTGTAGCCTCAGATTCCTGTTCTTAGCTGACAGGAGTGGCACCTGGTGTGGTTTTCTGCTGCTGTAGCCTATCTACCACAAGGTTGAATGTGTTGTGCATTCAGAGATGCTCTTCTGTATGTCTCGGTTGTAACAAGTGCTTATTTAAGTTACTGTTGCCTTTCCATCAGCTCAAACCAATCTGACCATTCTCCTCTGACTTCTGGCATCAACAGGGCATTTGCGCCCACAGAACTGCCACTTACTGGATATTTTCTCTTTTTTGAACCATTCTCTGTAAACCCTAGAGATGGTTGTGCGTGAAAATCAAAGTAGATCAGCAGTTTCTGAAATACTCAGACCAGCCCGTCTGGCACCAACAACCACGCCACGTTCAAAGTCACTTAAATCACCTTTCTTCCCCAGTCTGATGCTCGCTTTGAACTGCAGCAGATCGTCTTGACTCTGTCTATATGCCTAAATGCATTGCTGCCATGTGATAGGCTGATTAGAAATTTGCGTTAACAAGCAGTTGGACAAGTGTTCCTAATAAAGTCTATATATTTATGTAAAATATTAAACAACATACCTTATTAAAATATATAAACAAATATATAAACAAATAAGCCATCATACTGAAGTAATATATATTAAATGATTAAAATGTATTGCTGACAAATGGCCATAACCTAGTGGCTGGATGAAATGGCATCAAGTTATTCCAGTTGTAAATACACCAGTCAACATTTTGGATATAATCTACTTTAACAGCAAATAATGTATATGATTTTTAACTATAGTTATTTATTATTAAATTAATTCATATTAAGCCTACAACACAGTCCAGTATAAATCCTGCAACAATTCAATATCAATTCAAACACGAGACAGTTACTGCAAAGAAACCTTAAAGGACTGGGAGAAGACAAAGAAACTATAGTCAAATAACCAATGTTGCCCTCAGGGATAGCAGGACAGAATAAATATATAATGTAGCCTGGAAAATGTTGATGAAGTAGAGCAGCTGGGAAATGTGAAAGACCATTTTTCTTTATACTCTATGTATGTGACCACTGGATCTACAGTGCACATATCATAGTTAAGTTTCTGATTGTAATTTGCATTGTCTAATTTTGTTTGACTTGTAAAATATAGCATTTGCATACACTTACAGCACATACACACAGTCCAGATAGAGTTATTATGTCCTGACAGAGATGACACATAAGCCACATGCAGTATTTATCAGTTTGCGAGTCCCATTTGCTGGCGTCTCCTGCTGAAATACAGGCCACCTAATGGCACAATAACAATCATTTAGACGGCAGCAGAAGCGATTTTGCGTTTAGTCTGCAGAAGCACAGGACTATATTGGGTGTAGCTCTGCGGGTGGTGTGATTTGCAGCTGTAATATCACTTCAATGTATCCCATAATACTCGCTGTCCTTTGGGAGTGAGATTATTTTCACCATGGTGCACGTCTGACCACACACAAACTGACCGCAGCATCATTACATACAGAGGAAGAGCGGGGATACAAATTTGTGTTAGGAGAGTTCAATCCCAATATATTTCTCTTCCTGTTTCATTACACACACTGAAAAAATATGTTCACTGTTTGTTCAAACTACTTATTTAAAATGAGCTGAAACAACACAGTTCTTGAGGGTTTTTTGGGGACAACTTAATAGTTGTATGTTTAATCCACTTAAATTTGTATAAAGTAATAAGTTAACTTAATTCTTTATGCTGTCCCAACACAATTCGATTGCGTGTAACCCACCATACAGTGTACAAATAACTTTACTTTTTCTGTTTGCTAAATATGGGAACATTACTTTTGAAAATGCTCTGAATATTCTGTAATAAGTAATAATAGTTATGACAATAATAATGTATAATAATATAATTTTAAAAACATTAGTATTTTTTTTTCTGAAACAAGCAATAATAATAATAATAATAATAATAATAATAATAATAATAATAATAATAATAATCACATTTACATTTACATTTACATTTAGTCATTTAGCAGACGCTTTTATCCAAAGCGACTTACAAATGAGGACAAGGAAGCAATTTACACAACTATAAGAGCAGCAGTGAACAAGCGCTATAGACAAGTTTCAGGTGTGTAAAAGTCTAAGAAGCAAAACATTAGTAGAATTTTTTTTTTTTTTTTTTTTTTTTTTTTTTAGAGAGAGAGAGAGAGAGAGAAAGAGGGCTCAGTTAGTGGTATAGCCAGGGAGGCAATTGCAGATTAGGAGGAAAAGTGGAGACTAAACAGTTGCGTTTTTAGTCGTTTCTTGAAGACAGCAAGTGACTCGGCTGTTCTGATGTAGTTAGGGAGTTCATTCCACCAACTGGGCAGATTGAATGTGAGAGTTCGGGAAAGTGATTTCTTCCCTCTTTGGGATGGAACAACGAAGCGACGTTCATTCACAGAACGCAAGTTTCTGGAGGGCACATATATCTGCAGAAGTGAGAGCAGATAAGAAGGAGCACAGCTAGAGGTCACTTTGTAAGCAAACATCAGAGCTTTGAATTTGATGCGGGCAGCAACTGGAAGCCAGTGCAAACGGGTGAGTAGCGGAGTGACATGTGCTCTTTTGGGTTCATCAAAGAACACTCGTGCTGCTGCGTTCTGAAGCAGCTGAAGAGGTTTGATAGAACTAGCTGGTAGCCCGGCTAGCAGAGAGTTGCAATAGTCCAGTTTGGAGAGGACAAGAGCTTGAACAATGAGTTGAGCTGTATGTCATAATCATAATCATTATAATAATATATTATCACAAAAATATAATAATAATAATAATAATATACTATCACAAAATATAATAATAATAATAATAATAATAATAATAATAATAATAATTTCAGAAACAAACAATAATAATAATAATAATAATAATAATAATAATAATAATAATAATAATAATAATAATAATATATTATTATTACAAACATATAATAATAATAACAATAATAATAATAATAATAATAATAATATACTATCAAAAAAAAATAATAATAATAATAATATGTTCACAAAATAATAATAATAAATAATAATAATAATATTTTAAGGAACAAGCAATAATAGTAATAACATATTATAAAAATATAATAATATTTTTTGAAACAAGCAATAATAATAATAATAATAATAATAATAATAATAATAATAATAATAATAATAATAATAATAATAATAATAATAATAATAAAAATATATAATACTACTAATAAGAGTATGTTTAGAAAAATGGAATAATAATAATAATAATAATAATAATAATAATTATTATTATTATTATTATTATTGTTGTTGTTATTTTTATTTTTATAATTATTATTATTGTTGTTGTTGTTGTTGTTGTGTAATTAGAATTATTATTTCATTCCTTCATTAATTTTCTTTCGGCTTAGTCCTTTTATTAATCTGGGGTCGCCACAGCAGAATGAACCACCAACTTATCCAGCATATGTTTTACGCAGCGGATGCCCAGCTGCAACCCATCACTGGGAAACATCCATTCACTTTCATTTACACACATACGTCCAATTTTATCTTACCCAATTCACCTATACCACATGTCTTTGGACTTGTGGGGGAAACCGAAGCACGCGAACACAGGTAGAACATGCAAACTCCACACAGAAACGCCAACTGACCCAGCCGAGGCTTGAACCAGTGCCCTTCTTGCTGTGAGGCGATTTTGCTATGCACTGCACCACCGTGGAACAGAATTATTTTTTAAATTTTAATAATTATTATTTTTCAACAAAAATGTTTCAGGAAAAAAAAGGTTGCACCAACAATGTATAAATAATGCTTAAAAATGTTAGATGAATGTCTGACCAAAATGTTACACAACTTTTCAGATTGATTGATTGATTGATTGATTGATTGATTGTGCTGACATTTTACAAATGCTATTAAGGAAAAGACTATAAAGAAACATTTCTTGAAGAATGGTTGTTCAGATCTTCAAGTCTAGAACATTAGAAAATGTGCTGTGAATCTTTGCCTGGATGTCATTGCCCAACAAGCTTGACTAAAAATTCACAAAACACGGATATCAGTCAGCGCTTTCCATGTTCCATTAACATTTTAGAATTTTGCTCATGCATTATTGCTACTTGATCTTATTCTGCTTGTGTGATATTTCGGTGCTTTTGTAAAGATTTTTTTTTCAACTGCTCCAGCATGAAGCCTATTTTAACAACAATTCGGCAAGTTAATATTGGTTGTGACTCAGATTATGTTTTAAATGCACAGCTTTGATGTCTTTGCAGTAAAATAGAATATTAGTCTGGAAGTTACACTCAGTCAGTCGAGCACAGCCAAACATACAGAAGACTTCCATTAACTGGAGAAATGGACACTTTAATCTACTGCCGCTCTCTCTAAGCGACTCCAGCGCCTCGCAATAACATAGAAACTGTAAACGCTAGTTCAGCCGTCTTCTCTGCACCAAACCTTTAACAATCTCCTGTCATTTTCTCTTCCGTACATCCAGCATTCAGCCAAGGGGGAAAACAAGCTTTATTCTGTTTGTTCACAAGTTTGTTCCTTCAGAATTTGAGTTTGTTTCTGCACTATTGCCATCGAATCAATTTCATCACCCAAGTGGGAAGAAAGTCACCAATAATGCCACCTACGCTTGGTCTGCAATGGCTGAAAAGTTGTTTAGTGAATGGTTTACTGCTCCAAACACTGTCAGTCTGCCCTTGAAGCTGCTTGTTGTCGGTCCACTTTTTGCCAATTTTTGTCCCCAGAGTTCGGGAAGACATTAGAAGGATAACATTTATACACACAAATATGCATACGCACAGACTGGCCCCATTTTAAGATGTCTGCTCTGTCACTCCCTGTCATTGTGTCTTTGTGGAGCTCCATCTCAAAGCTGACATGATCCCAGAGAGACCATGAGAGGAGAAGATATAGAAACAGAAACGGTAGTGTCAGGTCAGAGGACGAAGTGAGTGGACACATAAAAGACAGCAAATTGAAGTTGTACTTTTGTCAATGTTAAAAAAAAAAGTTTCTCATATCTCAGTTTCTACAAAGACATTCACTGTAGATGTTAAGCTTTATTTTTTAAGTAACTAGGGTTTGTGGCTAGTGAATGTGATGTCAATTTTGGCATTAGTTATTATTCATTTGTTTATGTTTTAATGTCATATCAGCAGCATTTGCTGTTTTCATGGCAACACTTGTAGTAAATATTAAATAATTTACAATCATAACTGTTTCTTCATCATCATTGTGCAAAAAAATATACAAATTACAACAACACTGACAAAAAGTCATACAAGTTGTTTAAATTTGATCAGTGATAAATACTCAAAACTTCTCAAAAACCAAGGTGTCAAGCTTAGTTCCTGGAGGGGCGCAGCTCTGCACGGTTTAGTTCCAACCCTAATCAAACACATCTGATCAAATTAATTGAGTGCTTTCAGCTTGATATCTACACTGTAAAACCCAAAAAGTTAAGGTAACTCAAACCATTAGAGGAAACCTATAGCAACAAACCATTTAAGTTCAAAATCTAATCCTAATGAGTACTGTGAACTTAATCCATTTGAATAAATGAAGAAGTTTGAGCACAGTAAAAGCCAATAAATAAAGAGAGCTCAAACCAACTGAATACTGTAAAACTTAATAAGTTAAGGCTACTCAAATCGTTTGAGTAAACCAATTGCAACAAACCATTTAAGTTCAAAACCTAATCCTAATGAGTACTGTGAACTTAATCCATTTGAGTAAATGAAGCAATTTAAGCACAGTAAAACCCAATAAATAAAGATAACTCAAACCAACTGAGTACTGTAAAACTCAATAAGTTAAGGCAACTCAAATCATTTGAGAAAACCGATTGCAACAAACCATTTAAGTTCAAAACCTAATCCTAATGAGTACTGTGAACTTAATCCATTTGAGTAAACAAAGCAATTTGAGCACAGTAAAACCCAATAAATAAAGGGAACTTAAACCAACTGAGTACTGTAAAACACAATAAGTTAAGGCAACTTAAATCATTTAAGGGAACCAATTGTTACAAATCATATATGCTAAAAAAATAACTAATCTATATGGGTACTGTGAAGTTGAAGTAATGAGGTATTTAATTAACTCATTACCTTCAACACTGACTTCAAAACTCTTTTCAAATGGGAAGAATTAACTTTCAGTACATTTTGAGTTAACTACACTCATTTCTTTTGATAAAGTGGACTGTTGGGTTTTAAAGTGTACAGATAGCTGTGTTGAAGCAGGGCTGGAGCTAAACGTTTCCTCCAGGAACTAAGTTTGACACCTCTGCTCCAGAAGATGAATTTTTAAACATTTCTCTTAAAATATTTTCCAAATAAAAGCATTATCTAATATCATTTAAAAATATGCATTCTATTAAAATATGTTTTACCATCAAAATATTCTCCGCGAGTCAGAAGTTTCAGCATCAGAGCTATAGCACAGGCTCATTGGAAATATGTGCTTCAGCCAACATTTTTGGAGAATCTGCTAAAATATACTAAAACATTAATTTAATGGCAGTTTGTCTGTAAAATAAAGGATTCACATCATCTGATATATGATGCCAACAGCTCTTGTTCCTTTTCACAATAATGATAGTTACAGGAAGCTATTATCCACGAATAATGGATTATTTTCATTCATTTATTGGCAAGCACCAAGTAAATACAGTAAAACAGTTATAATTTGTAATCAAATACATTTGCTTCACCTGTCAATCTCCATATACATATACGGTGTGGTTAATGGATGGCTTTGGATGTGTGATGGAGCATAGTCACACAAATAAGATAAGAAAATGTTAAATCAAGATAAAACTATCAGGTCACTGTACACATTCTTTTACGTTTGGTTTGAAAACACAGTTGGTTGGGTTTAGGGAAGGGTTTTTGGTCAGTGGTTTACAAGGTGATCTGTACGACAAGCCCCTGGCATGTACAAGAAGAATGTGTATCTAAAATGTACAAAAAACATACCCTTAGTAACTTATTTCAGATTTGCAAAAATGTAGGCCCTCTAGTGGATTTGTCTTCTAAAACGTGCAATGAAATATATACAGAGCAACACATTTTGTTTAAAGGGCACATATTTCTAGTGAGTCTGGGATGAAGAAAGTGTGCACCTACTGTACTGTACAAACCCAAACCAAAATGATCTATTGAACACCAATGTGGACGGTTTTTGCACTACTTAGAGTGGGAAAAAAACTACTAAAGACGGAACACTCTGCAACAACAGACACTTGTGTTGAAGGGTGCATGTTCTTATAATGTTTGGAGAGAAAAAGCACAGACGTTGGACAAAGACAATATTCGTAATCAGCATGTTTCTTGAGATTGCTATTGTACTTGTAAAACAAAAAGCACCAAAACACCAGGGCGACATGGTGGCTCAGTGGTTAGCACTGTGAGGTGACAGTGCTAACTGTCACCTCACAGTAAGAAGGTCGCTGGTTTGAGTCCCGGCTGGGCCAGTTGGCATTACTGTGAGTAGTTTGCATGTACTCCCAGTGTTGCCATAGGTTTCCTCAGGGTGCTCTGATTTCCCCCCACAGTACAAAGACATGTGCTACAGGTGAATTGAACAAGCTCGATTGGCCGTAGCATATGTGTGTAAGTAAGTGTGTATGGATGTTTCCCAGTACTGGGTTGCAGCTGGAAGGGCATTCGCTGTGGCGACCTCTAATGAATAAGGGGACTAAGCTGAAGGAAAATGAACGAATGAATGTCTATATTTAGCCAAATGTGAGTTTTGAAAAAGCCAACTTTTTTTAGTATCTGTGAACACACAGATGCACATTTGGTTTAATTCACTAATAAGTTCATAGATTTACTAATAATTACTAGTGGAATACACAGATTTGTGGTTGTTGACTAGAGTCTAGTTTATTTAGTACGTAGATTAATATGCTGTCATGCATTGCAAGATAAGTATTTAAAGAACTAGATCTTCTTTTGTATCTTTTATATGACGCAAATGATTTAAGGCCAGTAAACCTTCACAAAGTCCAAACATTATGTGCAGGATTGGCAGAAAGTTCAATTTGGATCCTGATAGCAGAACAAACCAGGAGAGAATTGACCCATCATCCAAGCCATCTATCTACTGTCATGACTTTTATCACCGTAATCACATTTTTGCTTCGTAAGGAATCCATCACTACAGTATAAACCGCTGAAATAGACTGCAGTCTATATCAGACAAGACAACAAAGTCTCTTTACTGCAATTCAGGGATCACTGCTCACTGTATGATCCACACAAGCCTTTTCACATCGTTGGATGAAGGGCCTATTTGGTCCCTCATAAATCAAGTGGGTGATTCAGTTTTTCAAGAAGTAGACCGAGGTTTACATCAGTGCTTTATGGTTGAGAAAATGGTTTGATTGTCAGAAATATCAAAGAATGTTCTCAAGAAAACCTTTAGGCATTCAGATATACAACCTTTTGCATACTTTAATCTTGTGTAATACAGTTTGATTCAGACTGTTATGAATGTCTTACATTATTTATACTCAGAGACTGCTTGAGCCAGAGTTGTTGAGACTTTTATTTCAGTATGCTAATGCACTTCCAACTGAAATGGAATATTGAGTAGGGGGCGGAGCTTTCTTTGTGCACATCATTCCCTCATAACAAACTAACAATTAGATGGGTGTGGCTAAGTACATTGTGGCTCAAGCCGTCACCAACAGGGAAGGATTAACACTCTAAACATGGAAGCAAATGCTCAGACTTTGATTGATGATTATCAAAACAATTTTTTTTTCGGTGGACTATTTTACCAAGATTAATAATCTCCACTAGTAAATTAAACATTGTAAATTCTGAATTCACACAGACTTCCCATGTATTGTAGAGGATTATAGAATACACAAAACATGTCACTTGTTTTGAATGGGGAAAAGTGTAACAATCAATATGTTAAATAAAACCCAGCCTTCTAGTACAACAGCCAATCAATGATCGTTATAGACTGACGATTCTCTTGTTTAAAAGAAGTCTAATAGATGTCTAATAGATGTCTAAACATAGTCATCTTGGCTAAAACAAGGCTAAATTTGGGCTGTCTGTGAAAATCTAATAGATGTCTATTAGATAGACAGAATAGGCCAACATAGGCCAAAATTAGACAAGTCATCAAATAAACAGAAATGAATGACTACACATATAAAGTCTGTCTTATCTCTCTATTTGATGACTAGGCTAGTTTTGGGCTATTTTTAGATTTTTACTGACAACCCAAATTTAGCCTTGTTTTAGCCAAGATGACTACGTTTAGATGTCTATTAGACGTCTATTTCACACAAAATTGTTTGCTGGGTGGAATCTCAGCGAATACTTGCTTCACAGACTTAAGAAATATGTCCACATAAAGCTTGAAATCTACTTTTAATGAACCCACTAAAAAAAGTGTCCTGGTGTTTTAATCTGTATGAAATGAACGCGAGGTAGAGTCCGTCCTGTCAAACGCACATCACATGACAGTAACAACTACTCAAACACCCACAAACTTGTAAACAAAGAGTCACTTTCATTTCTGGAGGAGATTTGCCATCAAGACCAAGTTGTGGATTAATTTAGAAGAGCAGCATGATCAGACGATCATTATCCAAAGTATGATAATATGTCGAATAAATGAGGTTGGTGTCGTTATCTCGTTCCTTTCGCATGCACATTAGCTTGGGCAACCTTTAAAAATGCTTATTTTGCTTTATTCTAACATTTAGGAAACTTATGAATTGTTGTTTAATTTTATTGGTGATTCCAAATATGTAATGTAATCGTAAGCTTAGCTAACAGTTTTTGGGATGTTTCCCCATTCAGTCACAATGCCCAAGCATACTGCCAGAGAGGTGTTTCAAAGATGGCCATCGACTGAAATGACTTGCCTTAAAGGGAGTTTGGTATTATAGAAGATGAACCTCTGTTTAAACACAAACTCTCATGGATCAGAAATGTGAATATAGTAATGTTTTTTATTCACCCAGTTTCACAGAAAAACTGCTTTTATATTTTGGTAAATTAGTTACTAATTTATATGATATCCTATGTACAGAAATGCATTATTTAAAACAAGAAAATGTAACCACAATGGCCTAGCCCAAACGTACACATTGTACGATGACAAAATATGCTATTACACTATAAAAAAGGTACAAATAATACACATTCATAAGAATAAGACATTGATTTATCAATACAGCATACTGAATTGGCAAGATATAGTGATGTTCCTGAACACAAACAGAATATGATATTTAAATCCAACTTTTATAAACATTTTTTATTTTATAAGTCTCCAACTAAAGCAAAAATATTCCTGCTCGTCATGTTTTTATCTGTCTTGCGGCTTCTCAGAAGTCTGACATATGTTTTCAGTGTACACCTGCAGTGTGCTGTCAGAATAGCTCAGATTTGCTCTTTTTTATATAGCGATATAAAAACAGCTCCTTTCACACAATTCTGTTCAACTCCTGCCTTTCTCTCCAAACCAGATATTAGGACCAGCCTTCAGCCCAGCAGAACATGAAGCAAGTTGGGCTTGGCTATACCGTCATGTTTCTTGCACGTCCCTCCATTTACAGAAGCGAGACTGGGTGGGAAGGCAGAAAGAGACAGATGAAAAGCAAGCAATAAAGTAAAGGAGAGGGAGGAAAGCTGGCATCTGTTAGCGTCCAGCCACAGTGTGGGACTGATAAATCCAAAAGCGCTTGACTCCTGCCAGCCGCACACCTTTCAATTACCCAGCATGCCTGCCTTTGAGATTAATGAGGACTCTGGGTGAATCCCAAATTCTGGCAACAGGGCCCAGCTCCAAAAACAAGTAATAGGAAAGAAAAATGAAAACGCAGAACTAGCTGCTCTGGCTAAAAAGTGATAGCTAAGAAACAGATAACAACATAAATAAATCCTAAAATCATTCTGTGACATCTAATTTGCTGGTTTAAATTACATGAAAAAAACATTGTTTATTATGACTCCATGTCAGAAATTCAGTTTACCCTGTAGTATCTTATTGAAATCTTAGAATCTTGATTCTTTTTTTATTTTGTAAGATCTTAATAGATTTTTACAGTCTTATTCTAACACTTATTCTAATTTATGCAACAGTTCTGTCTGGTTCTCGAATCTGATTGGCTGATAGCCTTGAGATTTTAAAGAAATATAAGCACTCGTGCAGCCTCTTCACCCTTGTGTATTACTCTGCCCATACAAGTGGCAAGCTTTTGTACTTTTGAGGCTTTTTTAGTCGAGAGTGTAGTTGTTTAGACAGCATCTATGTGGTTTATAAAACACTTGTTTTGTCATCACTTTAGACATTACGCTAGAGAATCATTCAAATACTCGCTCTAAAGTGATGTTGGTGAATGAGCAATGGTTTCTGCTGTTCTGGCAGTCAGCTGCAGATGTGTATAAATGGCGGAAGAAAGTAGGTCCTCTTGGTTGGTGCCAATAGCCTAGTGGTTAAGTGCAGTGACATATAGCACCATAGTGCTCACGGCGACCCGAGTTCAATTCCTGGCTCGAGGTCCTGTGCCGACTATTCCCTTCTCTCTGCTCCAATCTCCTGTCAATTCTGTGTTTTTGAGACTCTCCATGTTTGATTTTAGTTTTTATATACACGATTATTTCGTCGAATAGTTGCGTAAATGCAATATCACACTTGTAGCTGTAGGATATGCCTGTACATCGTCACTGGTGAGACACTAAGGCACTCGAGCTAACACACGCCTCCCACCAGTGCCGATATACAGCCATAATGCACTGCTACTCATGTGATATTGCTCATATATTCCATATAGACAATTCAAAAGTAGCACTATTTGTTTAATAAAAAATATGAAAAATAACACACTTGGGTCTCTCACAAATGCCCTGATTGTTTGTTAAATTGATTTATTTTTGAGATAAACATCTTTATCTTTAAAAAGTAGGGGAAAAAAAGAGTCCTAGAGGGAATAGTTCATAGAAATTAAGCTAAAATTTAAGAAAAACAATCCCAACCCTTACGAAAATAAACCATGGTTTTATAACAGTAATCGTTGTAACCATATTTTTTGTCAGACTAAAATTAACATAACCACTATTTTACTGTGAATACTATGGTTAAACAATATGGTTAACTGTGGTTAAACAAATGGACCAAACAAATGGTCAGTGCAGTAAAATCATGTTTGAATTGTGGTTACATGATTTAAATACAATAACCAAAGACTTCAAGATGTACCTATCATAAAGCCATGGTTAATTTTTATAAAGGAAATGCCAAACTGGACAACAGATGACAGAATGACAGAATAAAATGTTAGCACAAATAGAAAGAGAAAAGTATAGTACAGTTTTAAAGACACTCAATAACGAAGACGCTGAGCACAAGAGTGAAATTACACAAGCGACAAATACAGCAGATGATAGAGCTGGAGGCTTGGAAGCGAGCTCACGGTTGCCAACATAGGTATCAGGAGCCCCATTATATCTCCTACCACTGCTAGCACTAGCGCTTGGATGTTTAACCTCACAGTACGATGCCCATTCTGTGTGCTCTGTGGATAATCACATGAAGCCCTGCTGGACCATATCAAACACTGACGCATACACAAACGTCATCCCAGCATCCTACAAAGTCCTAACCTCTAACTGAACTTACCATTTAAACATCTTTTAATCATATCTGCTTACCTCCAGGTGGCAGATGCCTAATAGCAATTGATTTATCCTGGTGTTGCTGGTTGAAAACGGTTCTTGAGAGGCTCACTTGCTGTTCCATAATGCTATCTTACTAAAGGTTCAGTAATAAAACCTGGCGCTATAATCCAATTATAATAGTCCATAATACACTGGTGACTACAGTATGAGCCGGTCGTCTACAGTAGCGCTCTAATATGGCTGCTAATCACTTCATGCACAAAGTGCTTTTGTCTGGAGAATGAAAAGTTATTGCCTGTTGCTGTCATTAGTGAAAAGCAATGTTAGGCTACACACAAACTAGACCCTCTGTTGTCAGACAAGTGCACTTGCTAGGTGGTACAAATTAGGTTGTTTTGTCAAAGTAACTCTTCTTTTGTAGATAGACCACAAATGTTCCGCAGGTCACATGCGTACACAAGCGAGGGAACATCTTTTTCTCTTTGGATTTTACTTTTTTTTAATGATTTTGTCATAAATAATGTGCAGGACTCTTCTAGGAGTGTGGAAAATAGTCTTATGTTAATAAGGACTGTGAAGTACTACATTCAAAATCAATGAATAATTGACTAATGCACATTAGGCAGGCACAGTGTGCAGTAATTAAACTGTATTCAGTGGGAAATTAATAGAACACAATGCAAGCTGGATTTAAAAACACCAAGGATGCACCAATATTAAGCATATTGTAGTAGGCAGGTTATATATATTTAGGGGGGGTGGGGGCTATATATATATATATATATATATATATATATATATATATATATATATATATATATATATATATATATATATACAGCTTAAAGTGACATATAAAAGCTAGGCATATAAATAACTAGGTTCATTAGGTTAACTAGACAGGTTAGGGTAATTAGGCAAGTTATTGTATAATTATGGTTTGTTCTGTAGACTATCGAAAACTAAATATAGCTTAAAGGGGCTAATAATTTTGTCCATAAAATGTTTTGAAAAAAATTAAAAACTGCTTTTATTCTAGCTGAAATAAAATATATAAGACTTTCTCCAGAAGGAAAAATATTATCGGACATACTATTAAAATTCCCTTGCTCTGTTTAACATCATTTGGGAAATATTTAAAAAAGAAGAAAAAATTCAAACGGGGCTAATATGTCTGACCTCAACTGCTTCAGCGGCTCTGATGGATGACACACTCGCTCACATAATGTGTTTTGAAGACAGAGCTCTTAATGTTAACAGCTTAAATCTACAGCCAGCCTGCGATCCTTCCCCCCCACACAGCTGAAACAATGCAGATTCATTCTATTTCTAAGAAAACAGAAAGCGCTGGTCTCTACATAGTGAACCATACAGCCTATATGCTTCAAATCTACTGCACTAATCATATTATTTTGCTCTTGTCTTCCTCGTATGCTCTACACAAATCTTCATATCTTTGTTTTATATTTCCTTGCTTTCACTCAAGGGTCATTTTTTATATTCGGCCTTCAGAGGCTGGCTGGTAATCATGAGATTAATTAATAGATTTTTTTTAATTTATTTTATTGTTGCGGATGGCAGAGATATTCTTGTTAACTAAATTTATTCAAAACATTTTTTAAATTTAATTAAAGGTCAAATTAAAAATGTAAAATAATGGAAGAATAACAAAAACAAAATTAGAAATATATATATATATATATATATATATA
>NC_079453.1:38550784-38683284 GCF_903798145.1 Danio aesculapii | reverse complement strand
TTCAGCCTATATAAATTGTTGGCAACCACTTACCATAAAAATTGTGGTAAATAATTATTTTTCAGTGAATGAACCACTATGAGATTTGAAGACAAGAGAAAATATTTTGAAGATTGTTGAAAATTGGTAGACACTGACTTTCCATATTCTTATTTTATTCCTACTGTGGATGTTGGATGTAAAGTGTTCCTCTCCGTATGCATCAAACTCCTTCTTATACATCCCAGGCTCATTCTGATTACGTACCCCTATATTCATTTCTGGAAAACAAAATATGTCCCAGGAGCTACTTTTTTTTTTCAGTTTTTGTTATAAATCCTATAATAACCATAATGTAATGCAATGTATTTTTATACATATGTATTTGTACATGTATATGTACGATTAAATGTATATTCTAATTTACAAATAATTGTTGCTTGTAAATATTTAATGCGTTTTGTCATATAATCTTACATTTATTTTTGTATCACACCTATTTTTAGATTAGTTTTGTCATTCATTCATTCATTTATTTTCCTTTAGCTTAGTACCTTATTTATCAGGGGTCGCCACAACGGAATGAACTGCCAACTTATCCAGTTTTTGTTTTACGCACCAGATGCCCTTCCAGCTGCAACCCAGTACTGGGAAACATCCATTCATACACATAAACTAGTTTAGATTTAGTTTCTTCAATTCACCTATACCACATGTCTTTGGACTTTGGGGGAAACTGAAGAACTCGGAGGAAACCCGGACGAACACGGGGAGAAGATGCAAAATCCACACAAAAATGCCAACTGACCCAGTCGGAACTCGAACCAGTGACCAGTGATATATATATATATATATATATATAATTTAATTATATATAATAATAATAATATTATTTCTTTAATACATTTACTTAATACATATTTTGTTACTATATTTTATCATTTACTTTTGGGGCATTAAACATGAGTCAGTGAATAAAATATGCATATCACATTAGTATTTTATGAGTGGTATGAGTGGTTTTGAGTAATTTAGGAGTAATTATATACTCAAGCATATATATATTTATATATATATATATATATATATATATATATATATATATATATATATATATATATATATATATATATATGTATATATATAGTAAAAGAAATGCATGTAAGGAGCTTGAAATAATAAATTAATTGTGTTTAGTCTAGTTTATTTAAAATTTGACAGGTCATGTTATTGCAGCACAATGCCATGAAATGTGTCAAACACACACTCGAAACAATATTTGACTAATAAAAATACTAATATATAACAAACAAAGTTATAAAACTATAAATATATATAAGTTATCAATACAACAATTTTAGAGCACGAGGAATAAAGAAGAGTTCATGACGTTTATTTCTACTCCTGGGTATAGCAAATGTCTTATGACATCGAAAAAGGTAGGATGACACAGTAGCCTTATATCAATAATATTATATTTTTTGCCAAATAAGTCATTATAAACTATATTAAAACTTGAATTTATATATAAACAATTTATTATTTTATTACATTTTTATTACAATTTAATTACCATAAAATATACATTTTATTATACATTTTCATATATTTTTAGTATCATCCCAGTAAAAGCTACTTTCCTCCATTTACTAACAACCACCGCATCAATTTTTCAGTGCTGTCTCTGAGGTTTTATAATAGAGGTTGGCCGTGAGCGGACACTTCACATCACATCACACACACACACACACACAAACACACAAACACACAAACACACAAACACACACACACACACACGTGCACACGCACGCACACACACACACACACACACACACACACACACACACACACACACACACACACACACACACACACACACACACACACACACATCCCCATTAAACTCCTCATACTCTGGTCTCACCTTTACTTTTACTATAACTGCATTGCTATGCTAAAGCAATGTATGCAGTAAACTCCGCTCTGCATAATCTTTGGATTAAGTGTCTGCTGGTCACAGGTTTGTCGAGGTGAACTCAGGCTTTTAAAAGAGTCTGCTTGTTCATTTTTGTGCTTGTGATGCATTGTCCCTCCTCTCCTGTTTCTTCACTCACAGCGGGCGTAAAACCCACGGGCAATGATATGTGGATTAAAGAGAGAAAGAGCTTCACAGGCGCTCGCCCTGATAACCTGCGCCAAAGCATAACCAATGCAGCAAAAGCAGCAGTCAGCATGATTGTGTTCATCTGAAGGGCCACAACACGCTCCTTTCTGACTCCAGAAAGCGCTCTCTCAGCAGGCTCATAATGACCGGAGATGGCCAAATATGAATCTCGGTATATGGATTTGTGCTTTTGTTGAAGGTTTGTCTTTTTTGGCTGCCGTATTGTTATGGGAGTTGTAAAAAGTGGTTATTCGTTATATCTTACAATTGGAAATTTGCACAGGAACTGCAGTTACTTCTTTGCAGTAACATTTTAAAAAACTTTATCATCTATGCGCAATATCGTAGTAGAATACTATGGCGAAGGGGGCGAGGGCGAGTAAATAAAACGCTCCTACTACTTAAAAGGCAGATGATTATGCACAGTTTAACTGCTTGTGAGCTTGCTGGACAGTCTTTCATTGACACTGAAGGAGTTACAGCACGAGCTGCTATTTCACTACTAGGGAGAAATGCTGTAAAACTTCATCTCTGCCTCTCTGCCTCTCTATCTCTCTCTCACTTTGGACATTTGACCCGCTTGCATGTTTATGAGGTAACTTTTCCTCTCCTCTTGGCTGTTAAAGCGATACTTGTTGATCCTGACACGAGTGTGCCTGAGGTGCGGGTTTTCTCCACTGTGTCTATTATGGATTACCTGTGATAGCCATGTATCATGTGCATATAGACTGTAACAGTGCATTCACACGGGGCTTCAGCGTCAACAGAGGGCGTGTCTGAAGTTGGGGCTGATGCAATCATCAAAGCAGCGTCAGCCAATGAAATTAGTCAGCAATCGGCTACTGTCTGAGCTGGTGTATTTGCATACAGCGATCTGATTGGCTGACGCTCCTGTCTGCGTTTGAAAAGTTGAGAAAGTTCCAAATTCTGCAGCGAGCAATGCCACTGAAACAGTAAAGTCTAGATCGGATATGTGGCCGGCCAGAAGTGCGATATGCACATTAATATAGCAGCAATTTTTTAATGACACTGTATTACAATAATGAATATTTATACAGTACTGTGACGGTTGGGTTTAGGGTTGGGGTGGTGGTAGGCATTAAAAATACAATTTATTGGGTAATTTAATAGATAGTATAAATAATACTCGGTACAGCTATTGTTTTTACATTACTGTGACGGTTGGGTTTTGGGTTGGGGTGGGGGTAGACGTTAAAAAAATACAATAAATGGAAAATTTAATAAATAATAGAAATTATTCTCATGAACTTCCAGCCGCAAATGTATCCGATCTAGCAACAATCCAGTGAAGCGGCAGCTGACGGATCCACAATGCACAATCCACAATGCGGCAATGCCTGACATCACCCATTCAAAGTAAATGGGAAGCATTGGCACTGACGCCCTGTGTGAATGGGGCGTAACCGTGGCTGTTTTCCCGCGGCACTCATCGGTGAACAGCGCTGTAAATTCTACAGATAATCGCAGCCCTTTCTGTTGAGCGGGCGAAGACAATGACCAATCATAGGGCTCGACAGCGCTCAAAAAGCAAACAGGATAATATTTACATTAGTTTATTTGCTATAAATACTCATGCTGACTTCTGTGCATGTATTATAGTTTTGTTTGATGCATTTAAAAAAGTGTTTTCTTTGAGCAGGTCAAATTAAGGGTACAGTTCATATTTCTTTCTGTTTGTATTAAAGAACAAAATTGTATTACAAATAATATATAAACATAAATATATTTATAGATTTTAATTTAAAAAAATTATTGTGTTGTGAAGAAATAATCTAATTATGTATGGAAAGCATCGTCAATGCACCGTGATGCACCGAGATATTGAATTGAACCGAATCGATGGCATGATAATAGCAACCGAACTGAACCATGAGACCAGTGTAGGTAAAATGATTAAGGTGTAACTAAAATGATCGTGCCCAACTGAGTCTGGTTTCTCTCAAGGTTTTTTTTTCTTCACTTCCGCCACTTAGTTAAGTTTTTTTCCCTCTCCGCTGTCGCCACTAGCTTGCATGGTTCAGGATCTGTAGAGCTCCGCATCGTTGGATTTGCTCTTCAGTGTTTGGACTCTCAGTAGTGATTATTAAACCACACTGAACTGAGCTAAACTGAACTGAACTTAAACACTAAAAACTGAACTACACTGTTCCAATTTACTATGACCCTTTATGTGAAGCTGCTTTGACACAATCTACATTGTATAAGCGCTATACAAATAAAGGTGAATTGAATTGAATTGAATTGTAGGTTCACACCCAGGGCCGTACACAGGGGGGTGGCCCGGTGCCTAGAGCCACTGCCCCTCTGCCCTCATTGGCCGTCGTTTCGTTACACTTCGCTCTTCATGAGCACCTGCCCCTTTAAGGGTCTCTACACAGCCCTGTTCACACCCCTAATTTAGACACATAAAAAATTTAAAGCAGAGTCATTATATGCGTTTAATATGCATTATATAAGTATCCATAATCACTTTAAAGATATCTATAAATATAAATAATGACACAAAAATTATGATTAAGAAAAAATATGCATATATGCATAATACACATAATATTTCTCTTTTGACAACTTATGAAGACCTCTATGTCAATACCCTGTACATTAGTAATACTTTTTTATACTCTGATCATTTCTAGAGAGAATTTTGACAATGAAACCACTTCAGAAATGGCTGCGTGTTTCGCTTTTGGACAACCATTTTCTCCCAAGGACATTAAAGAAGGATAGCGTTTTACTCACTTTCACACAGAATTAAACTCTTACAGCTCTGTAAGAATATAATTAGAGATTATTCAATAATTATAAATCATTAATCCCCTATTAAACAATAAAACCACTGTAGGCCTGTTCAACACTACTTATATAAAAGCTTTGCATGGGTTTTGCATCTCCAGTAAACGTTTCAAACTGTAACTGCTGGTAATTAATGTGTTAAAGGTGTACAATGCCCAGCTCTCTATTGAATAAACCATACTCACACTAATGAGATCTCTCGACTAATGGCTTTTCGATGAAATGTATCTTCACACACACACAAACACACATACACACATACACATATATAGGTTTCCATTGTTTATATACTGTACAATTCTGTATAATTCAACATTCTGTGTGAATTATAAGCCTTTTGAGAAAGAGGACATCCGCAATGTCCTTATAATTCACCATCTCCTTGTAATACCTGTCATTCTGTCATGAGGGGGTGTATGGCTGAGAGAAAAAGGAAGACAAGAGAGGACTAGACCTGGAACATGTTATGTTTGGTTTCAGAAGGTGCCTTCTGGCCCATATCTATCAGCTGATAACCACTGATTCAATCGAGTGATAACGTTTGAAGCGGTTGCAAAACATTCTTTCCTTTTTGTCCAAACTACTTATTTAAAATGAGCTGAAACAACAAAATTCTTGAGATTATTTGGGGACAGGTTAAATGTTTGGCGTGCCATTCACTTAAATTAAAAAAAAAAAAAGTAGGGTATGACCAAGGTGTTACTAATTAAGGTCTGTTCACTCCAGGACGCTTTTTGCTCACACTTTTCACCAATGTTTAACACCTTGTGACTAAACAAAGGGTGCCAATGCGATTGTGCACACCAATGCAATAAACACTACACGTAAATGCATCACTTTTAAAGAAACGCCTCATGCTCGTTTATTTTTTCCACCAATCAGATTGCCACTTTTATTCACATGCCTGGAGCTGCTGATGTTACAGTAAACACCACTTGGAGGCGCTCAAGTGCAAAACTAGTCGAGGTGTTCCCAGTTTCACTTTCATTTAATGAAGACGGTGTCTGAACACAAAGAGCTATGATAATTGCAACAGCAACTACAAAATTGTCAGTAGGAGTGGAGAGTAGCAAATAGGATTTGCTGGTGAGTTTCATTTCACTTTTCCTTCCTATCTCGCAAGTTCATTGAGTTGCATCTAATGTCATCCCAGGCTCATTCTGAAAACGTACCACTATAAACACTTCTGAAGAGCAACAAATACGTCCTAGAAGCTACATTTTTTTTTGCGAATCCGCCAGAGGCCGCAGTGTATGGTTTTTCAGATCCCGAATTTCTCTCGCAAATGCCAATAGCGCCTGCTGTTCTCACGTAAATCCACCAGAGGCTGCAGTCAATGGAATAACTGACTGACTGAATGACTGACTGACTGAACGATTGACTGACCCACTCTCCTCCTTCCCTAAACCCAATCATACATACCTACACAATTCGCGATCTCCAGAAATGTATATAGGGCTACGTTTTCAGATTGATCCTATATGTTGTCTAATGTTAGGGTGTAATTTGCACATTCATTTTGCACAATGCCGATGAAAATGCAGAAAAGTCTGAATGCAGAAAAACATCTCGAAAAACACTGACAATAAACATTAATGAAAAGCGCCCTGGTGTGTATGTTAAATGTTTAATATGTTTTTTTTAGGTGGACATGCCCTGTGTCCTCGTAATTCAAAACACCTAAAAATCATTAACGAGGACTCTTAACATTGGAGAGTCCTTGTAAAGTGACTACCCTACCCTTAAACCCAAACTTTGCAGGAAACCTTTTGCCAATTTTTTTATGTCAAAAGGCATCTGAATTATGAGGACACAAATGGTGGTTGTCCTCATAAACCACCTTAATATGTAACACCTAGGTCTTACCCATGTCATTACACAATTGTCCTCGTAAACCACATAAACAGGTACACATATACAAATCCTACTATACACTCACTTACATAAAGCTCTTAGTATAAGACCAATGAATTAATTTCCCTTCACCATTTGCATAAACAATAACTACCATAAAATGAACGCACGCAAAAACACCAAAGCTTTCCTTTCTCTTTCAACTAAAACAATCAACGAAGACGGTATTATGTCAGAATACATTAACGTTTCATTAAATTTACAGAGCGGATCCATTACCCAATGCTTGTGCCTTTGTGTCTTTTGAAAAAAAAGGTTGGCAGGGTTTACACAGCATTTAAATTCACAAAGAATTGCCCATAAATCCCAGCAAAACAAAGCTGTCAAGCATAATATTTATTAACCTCAACACCCTGTCCCTCTCTCTTTCTCTCTATTCCATATGCTTACTGGCGTTCAAAAAAACAAATTAATTGCACTGTATACTTCAATTCATTTTCAGCTTTTTCAAGTGTGTTTCTCATTAATGCAGCATTGTTAACGCAATCTTTGCGTCTATTCAATAAACAGTGTTAATCAACACAGCTGAATGCAACTGCATCTCTTGTCATCAGGAGAGTGCATCCGTGCCTGCCCACTTCTTTGAAAGTATTTTTCCCATTTATTTTAAGCTCCCATTCATTTATTAAAGACTTATTAGAGACTTAGCAATGAGTTTATGTAGTTGTATGTAGCATTATGAAGGTTTTATGTACGAACACACATTTAAATTTTTTAAAGGTTTTAATGTTTTGTATTAGGCGACGCAGTGGTGCAGTAGGTAGTGCTGTCGCCTTACAGCAAGAAGGTTGCTGGTTCGAGCCTCGGCTGGGTCAGTTGGCGTTTCTGTGTGGAGTTTGCATGTTCTCCCTGCGTTCGCGTGGGTTTTCCTCCAGGTGCTCCGGTTTCCCCCACAGTCCAAAGACATGGTATAGGTGAATTGGGTAGGCTAAATTGTCCGTAGTGTATGAGTGTGAATGAGTGTGTATGGATGTTTCCCAGAGATGGGTTACAGCTGGAAGGGCATCCGCTGGGTAAAACATGTGGTGAATAAGTTGGCGGTTCATTCCGCTGTGGCAACCCCAGATTAATAAAGGGACTAAGCCGAAAAGAAAATAAATGAATGAATGAATGAATGTTTTGTATTACACATACTGGTCACTTTATTAGGTACACCTGTCCAACTGCTTGTTAACCCAAATTTCTAATCAGTCAATCACATGGCAGCAACTCAATGCATTTAGACTTGTAGACATGGTCAAGACGAACTGCAGCAGTTCAAACCGAGCATCAGAAAGTGGAAGAAAGGTGATTTAGGTGACTTTGAACGTGGCATGGTTGTTGGTGTTTCTGAAACTCTACTAGGATTTTCACGCACAACCATCTCTAGGGTTTACAGAGAACGGTCTGAAAAAGAGAAAATATCAAGTGAGCGGCAGTTCTGTGGGTGCAAATGCCTTGTTGATGCCAAAGGTCAGAGGAGAATGGCCAGACTAATTTGAGCCGATACAAAGTCAACAGTAACTCAAATAACCACTCGGTACAACCGAGGTATGTAAATGAGCATCTCTGAACACAAAACACGTGAAACCTTGAGGCGGATGGGCTACAGCAGCAGAAGATCACTCTTGTTAGCTGAACAGGAAACTGAGGCTACAATTCACACAGGCTCACTAAATGAGCCACAAAGGATTAAGGCAGTGCTGAAGGCAAAAGTGGGTCCAACTCGGTACTAGTAAAGTGTACCTAATAAAGTGGCCAGTGAGTATATATTAGTAACAAAACACAACTAATTTTCTATGAAAAATACACAAATAATCTATTATTTTACATATGCTAAATAGATTTATTATTATTATTATTATTATCATTATTATTATGCTGTTAAAATAATAATGTTAAAACAACATTAATTTACATTAAAAACATAGTTATTTATTTTTTATAAGCCTGCAGTCCTTAAAGGCAAAGAAAGAAAGAAAATTAAAAATGTAATAAAATAAATGAATACAGTTTTTTATATATATATAGTTACATTTTCTAAGTCTTGCCAACAAAATGGAAGCCTATTAACAAATAAGAAAGTCAAATATTGCTTAAGCAGCACTGGGATAAATAATTGCACTTTTAATAGATTTCAAAGGGGACATTTTTTTTCCTGAAGGTCCTGCTTGCTTTTACTATATTTTAAACCTAATGTAAAATGGATTTATGAAAGGATATAAGGGTAAAACATGAAAGTATCAATAAAATAAAATATTTGCCAACATTTCTGCTGCTTGCATTTGCACAGCCAAAATTATGACAAAAAACTAAGATCAAATCAAAATACAAAAACACCCATAAGGAGACACGAATGTTAATGTAAACTTAAGGGTTCAACAAACACATTTGCAGTACATGAGAACACTAAAGAAGAAAATAGATGCAGAAATATAATGATTTTACTGCTGCGACTGTCTGACTGAAAAAAGACCCCTGCAGTGAAAACTGCAAAGCAGCCTCCAATGATTTGCTCAATATCAAACAAAAGCATTTTGGCCTCGGAAGCAATGTGTGTCCCTCAATAACAGCTACTGTAACTGATCATTTCCACAGAAAGAGGTGTTTTACATACAGATTACTGCATTGGATTTTCTGCATTTACTTCTTCGTTTTAAACATTTTGTGTGAAGGAGGAAGTCGCCAATAAACAATTGGACCACTGACAATGCATGCGCTTTTTTCTCTCTAATGGACCATCTGTGTTGTTTTGGTGCAAAATTCACTGAAAGAGTAATGTGGTAAAATGTGTGGCCACTGCAAGCCAGGTGTCAGAAATAACTTCTTAAAAATTCTGATAGATAGCTTTTATGCAGCACAGATCTGCATATATGCTCCGCTATAAGGTCATTGATTGATGTAAAATGTGCATAAACATCTATTTTGCATGAAATTCCATTTATCGCTTGCTTACTGCTGACAGGAATAATGCACCATTAATTGCACCAGACAAATGGCACAGCGAATAAGGTGCAATCTATGATAACCCTGATTTACATAAAAGAGTGCATGTGTGTGCTAAAATGAAGGACAACACCTTATTTTAAATCATTAAGCACTCTATGATACCAATTCCAATAACCGCGAAGAAGATTTTTTTCAACACATTTCCAAACATAATAGTTTTAATAACTCATTTCTAATAACTGATGTATTTTATCTTTGCCATGATGACAGTAAATAATATTTTACTAGATATTTTTCAATCTTCTATGCAGCTTAAAGTGACATTTAAAGGTTTAACTAGGTAAATTAGGTTAACTGCAGGTCAGGGTTATCAGGCTTTTTTTTTAATAATGATGGTTTGTTCTATCGAAAAAATATATATAGCTTAAAGGGGCTAATAATTTTAACCCTAAAATGTTTTAAAAAATTAAAAACTGCTTTTATTCTAGGTGAAATAAAACAAATAAGACTTTCTCCAGACGAAAAAATATTATCAGACAAACTGTAAAAAAATGTCCTTGCTCCGTTAAACATAATTTGGGAAATATTTTAAAAAGAGTGGGGCTAATGTTTTTTGTGTCTATATATACATACTAGGGGTGCATACTATTGGAAAAATCTAACATTGTGACATTTTTTTATTTTGAAATATATATTGCAGTGTGAATACAATTTTCTAAATCACTTGAATAACTATTTGTAAAGAATTACTAATTTTAGATTGATTGGGATGGTTCTGTAGGGGAGTGCATAAAATATAATAAACAATCTACAAGTTTAGGTGAATTCAATAAAGAAAAGATACAATTCAAATAAACAGTTTTAATTGTTTTATCTGTATAAACTGCAGTCTAACAATATTCAGGTATACAGCAATTGAATAATCAAATGCAAAACAATACTGCATAGTGTTTGTTGCATAAATAAATCAATACAATTAATTGTTATTCATTTATAGATTTCATATTTTTTCATCAACATTAAGTGTTTTTTTAATAAGTCAAAACCTACCTCTTCTCTTTGGCTTATAAAAAATAGTTGTTTGCTTCTTTTTAGGAAAGAGAAAAAAATTTGCATACTTTTTATATTTGATGTATTATATGCTGACTTTTTTTTCTCTAATTGTTTATTATTTTGAAACATCTGTGAAGCACTTTGGTCAACATTTATGTTATTTTAAGGTGCCATAAAAATAAAGTTGACCTTGATCTTGGCAAACCAATACAATTTCTCATGTCTGAAGGCCTCAAAACACTTGCAAAATGATCAATTATAATCCAGACTCAATACTACATTTTCTGCAATGTGACTATTGTGAATGATCACATAGCAATATCAATCCTGAAATGATATATTGTGCAGCCCTAATATGTACTACAGTGGCTACTAGGGTATTTACAGTTGTGAAGCAGTTTACTACTGCACATGTGTTTGCTGTATGTCAGTATGAAGTGAAGAGATAACCTGCTCTACCAAATCACAGTGTCAATCATCTTATTTTTCCTGTTAGTGACCCAAGTTGTATATTTATGTGTACTTTTATTTTACCATTCAACCCCTGTGTATGAGGGCAAGTGTGTCGGTGCTTGAGGCGACCATTTAATAAACATTGGTAAGCTCAGCCATCTCTCTTGTGGATCATTCTCCACAGACACTCCACTGTTTTTTTAAACATCCTGATTGGTGGTTACAGTATATTAAGCAATGTCCATAGAAAGGTCATGAACACCATATGCTCTATGAAATATACAGTACTCCTCCTGTTTGACTATAAATACAAAATCATATCATACAATATCATATCATAAATTAAAGTAATTTTATTAACAATTAAACACAGACAAAAAATGGGAACAGTTGAACAATTTAGCAAAAAGCATATTCTTTAATAGTCTATTCTTAGCAAAGTTTCAGCAATTACTTTTTGTTCATTTCAGTGACCTTTTGATAATAAAATAACTGTATTTCAGTAAATTTACTTAAAGTAAGGCACCATGCTAAATGTAATGGTCAATTTAATTTTAACTTAGCATGTTTTTATATTTTACAGTATGTTCGATCAAACTATATATTAGGTGGTCTTAATAATACTTACACTGAACGTAATAATTTGTTACAATGTACCTATTGTGTAAACACAAGTTTTACATTGCACTTATGACTGATTAAAAACCTGCACGTTACTACATCTGCAAATATTTTCTGTAATTATGCATCCCTTACACCTTAACTTACTCTTAAACCTACCTATACCACCAAACTTGTACCTAACCTTAGCCATATCACACCTAAAGATCACCTAAAGTGTTCTGAAATACATTATGAACACTGTAAGTACATTGTATTTAATTTTAGATGCAAGATAGTAGTTGAGGCCACCAAATATAAAGTGGGACCGTATGTTCAAACCTAATGACATGCAGATAAAACCCAGCAAGCATTTTTTGTTTTTAAAAGATGTCTAATTTATGTCTAATAGACGTCTAAACATAGTCGTATTGGCTTAAACAAGGCTAAATTTGGGCTGTCAGTGAAAATCTAATAGACATCTAAGAATAAGCCTCAGCTAGACTAGTCGTCAAATAGACAGAAATGAATGACTACACATATAAAGTCTGTCTAATCTGTCTAATTCACGACTGGTCTAATTTTGGGCTATTCTTAGATGTCTATTAGATTTTCACAGACAGCCCAAGTTTAGTCTTGTTTAAGGCAAGCTGTCTATGTTTAGATGTCTATTAGATGTCTATTATTCACAAAATTGTTTGTTGGGTAATAACCTAATAATACATAGAACTACTATTAGTATAGTAATTATTTGTAATAATATTAGTATAGTAATTATTAGTAATAATATACATATATGTGCAATAAACTAAAGCAATGTAGACAAAAAATACTCAAAGTTTTTAACATCAATGAATTAATGGCAGAAAACAAAATGGAGTTGGTTGGATTTTAAACATTTGTTTGGTGATGCAGAAACACAGTTCACCCAAAAGGCTCCATAACTCTGTGTCAAACATATATCATTTTAGTCCTTTGCCAAAAGGTAGAAGAGACACGATGATATCCGTAATAATGAAACGTGACAGTTCTGTCCTGAATGACAGAAAACCATTTGACTGACAGTTCAATATCCGGCCTCATTCATCTGGAAATGGATTCTAGCGGAGAAGGATGAGGGGTTACCACAGGTCTCAGCGCTGTAGAATGACATAAGCATATGGACATATCAATTCCTCTGAGCTCCTGAAGTGTAGTTTCAGCTGATGTTTGCCAATATGTGCATTGCTGGAAACAATGCAATTAGCAGTAATGGTGTTATTACCCACCGACTGATGCAACTACATTTGCATTCAATCCTGGAGGCAAAGGACATAGTGCAAATAATATTTAATAACTGCATGAAATGGGATATACACATACCCTAAAAGATACTGTTGCATCAACCTTATTTTTAATGTGGGTGTGAATATTTGTTCATCTGTGTTTCAAAACAGCTTATGATGCTTGATACTGCTAAGTGATATTTTATTTGTATCATTTTAATGTTTTTTCTTAATTATTAACTTGCTTGTTTGTAGCTTAAACACTTTATTTATTACATTTAATAGGAAAATAAATTAGTAAAAATAAACAGCAGATTTTTTTTTTTTAGTGATTCGAATAAGCTTCCACGAGCTCTGTGTTTAAATAACTCAAGTCATACGCCATTTATTTAGTATTACACTCTAAAAATGTTGTTGATGATTTTCATATCCCAAATTTAGGCCAAATAAGAACAAACCCAACTTTTAAAAATTTAAATGGAGTTAACTTTTTAACAAAGGTTCGCAGTGGAACCATGCCTCACTTTAACCAATCCCTTACTACTTAACTTATTTAAGGCAGACCAGCCCTCTAGCACTGTTCTTCTCATTCTCTCGAACCCAACCCCCCTCCCTAATTCCTTGCTTCTCATTAACAATCCTCTTCCATCCTAGGTTGAATCGGGAGGTCCAATCACTCTACCAAATACTATAGAGACGGTACACGCACTCTGAGTCTCTGGGCATCATTCTAGGAAGCCCGACCAACCTACCAACCTGTTCACTGTTTATCCTCTTCCTTCCCCTTCATCCCACTGTTCCCTTACGATCGCTTACATCCCTCCAATAAAGTCTAGCTCAAAGTGTAGCGTGGTCCATGCTGGTGAAATGACATTTTAAACTTATTGGTTGGGTTTGTTCATATTTGACCAAATTTGGGTTCTGACAACCCAGCATATTTTATACATTAACAATGTTATGCATCTTTAGATTCTTTAGCTTCTAGTGTATGTTTCTACCAAATCAATGAAGAAAGTGAAGCTTCAGAACCACAGCTATTTAATATACAAAGACAAGTGGTAGTTTTTTTACATGTTTACTGATCATAACCTGACTTGGTTCAAAACGGTGGCACAGTGGGTAGTGCTGTCCCCTCACAAGAAGGTCGCTGGTTTGAGCTCTGGCTGGGTCAGCTGGCATTTCTGTGTGAAGTTTGCATGTTCTTCCCGTGTTCACGTGGGTTTTCGCCAGGTGCCCCTACTAATCCAAAGACATGCGCTAGGTGAATTGAGTAAGCTAAATTGTCTGGTAGTGTATGTCCTGGTCCTCCAGATTGGGAGTTGAGCATTAGGCTAACGACCCACCTCCTAAAAAATTTGATGTTATGAAAAAACACCAACATAGTGGGGCTAAATATCAACTTTGATATACAGTAAACGAGCCTGGGAGTAAGTTAGTAAGTAAATAAGTACTTTACAGAATATGCTTTTTTTTTTAGCAGAACACAAACAAAGATCTTTTAAGAAACTTTTATGGCCAGATAACAAAAGTCACTGGGGTCCAAAACAACACATCAAACAAGTATAGTTCTTTCTTTGTACTCTCAAATAAGTAAAAAGAAAAAGAAAAAGCAAAAAAAGAAAAACCTTTGAGTTCTACATCAGAGGAGTGACATGATGCTTCTATGTGTGGTTTAAGCAAAGAATAAATGATGATGGACTGTTGAATTACAAGAAAATCACATTGTTGAATGCTTAATTCCATTTAGCGTAAAGGTATGGATCTGTAATGTGGTCAAGACCTGCCTGGAACTACTTAAAAAAGCATGTTTGCCTAAAATAATTGCATATCTTAGAATATTTATCAGCCAATCAGAATTGAGAATTTAACAGACTCATAGTATATAAAGCAACGTAAACAGAGTCAGCATTTGTCCACTTCCCGACTCTTTTTAAGGCCATATTTTTCCAACCATAAACCCTGGTAATGTGTAACAATTTCAACACAGGCTCACTTTGATTACGCACCGCTATTCTGTATACATTTCTGCAGAAAGCAAAATATGTCCTAGGAGCTACGTTTTTTGCAGTTTTGTTTTCGCGAATCCACCATAAGTCACTGTGTACGCTTTTTCAGACCTCATATTTCTCTCACAAGTGCTATTCACGCCTATTTTTCTCAAGTAAATCCACCAGAGGCCGCTGTCAACTGACTAGTTTACTGACTGACCAACTGATCAATCCCGCCACCCCCCATCCCTAAATCCAACCAATAGTGTTTTAAAAAGCACCAATGGACCCGCCCACCCCCTTCTCTAAACCCAACCGAGAGTGTTTTAAAAAGCAATGCAGAAAAAGAAAAGCCTCCTGATTTTTACCACGTTTTCAGATTTTACCACATTCTCAAACTGTTATTTACTAGTTTATTTTATTTTTTAGCTTTTGTTTTTGTCTTACCTGCTTTCTGGAACCATTCGTCATCGAACTTGAACACCATTGTAAACTCCGCTCTGTGTCTCAAGTCTACCAACGAGCTACCGGACAAACTGGTAACAGCGGGAAAGCCGTCCATATGGAGGTAAGCGGTCAGCTGGTAAGCAAGAAAAGGAACGACGTCACACTGCCTCGTAGCATTCGTTTTAAAAATAAAATGCAGCCATACATACTTCTAGCTACATAATTCGCAATCTCCAGAAATGTTTATATGGCTATGTTTTCAGAATGAGCCTGTGTTGAACAGTTTGACAAGGAACACACAGCAGGATCATGCAGTGGTAAAAGGGTAAGTGAACTCTATCAAATTTAAGGCAACCTGAAGCAACTGGACTCAATCAGAATGAACGTGTGGTTAAAGACAAATCAAGCAGAAAAACGGACTCTTCAAAGGTCTGAAGCCTCGTCCACTCCAGCACAAATTCAGCACCTTCATGTAACCGAGGAACCCAGGCCCTTTAAAAAGTGTGTCATCATGTAAAGGCAGTGATGCACCATGCAATGATGTGACCGCAAACGAAAACACTTAACTCTACAGAAAACAGCATCCAGTGATAAAGACATCTGTTTCTTTCAAATGGAAAGTAAAGTGGCTCTTGGGTAGCTAATTTTCTCTCTCCACTCAATTGTTCTGCTGCATTCTTAACACTGCCGTTCCTCTGAGTTTTGCAGCCCTCTTCCACCATTCAAGGTTTCGACCCCCTAACAGCCATGAAGCGAGCCAAGCTTCAGTATTAACCTGCTTCTCTCCGCTCCCGCTTTAATTTCACTTCTAATTGGTCTGCAGCGTAGCCTTTTCACAAATACTGATCTCTGCTGCAGTGCACCACTGTGGAGGTACACTGTCTTTTTGCTTGTGTGGGCCATTTGCATGCTTTAATTAGATACCTCTGTTCCTGTAGTCCAACCTCGCCATCACCTCCTGCCCAAACGCAATGCTCCATTTCGCCAGTAATAAGGTGCATGCACTCATTTAGGCCTTCTTTTGTTTTCTTAGGAGCCTGAATCTGATTTTTGTTTACACCCGTTATTTACCGTAGCTCGGCCTTTAAACCCCAGACCCTAAGCGGATGAAATTGCACTGGAGACTGGTCTTTATGGGGTTGCCATGGTGACCGACTGAGTCATCCATTGCTCTGCTCTGGCTTTGAAATTCATCTGCTAACCTCTGCCTGCCTGCATGTCTCCTTTCCTGCTCTCTCTCTCTTCTATCTCTCTCTGGTTGGTTATGCTGGTGCATCCATCATGACAAAACTTCCTTTTAGTGTGATGTGAACTAAAATAGTGTGATTGATCTGTTAGTTAGGGTTTTAGGTTTCAGAAAAGAGAACCAAGGAGCGGTTTTGGCCCTCAACAATAGAATAGTACATACGATTTAGTTAAAAAAGGTTTAGCATTTAACAGCTTTTACATTGCACTTACATTACATTGTTTGTTTTCCTTTACTTTGTTATGTTCTTGGCTGTTTTTGCCCCGTTTGCTTCCATTATAACCACATTTTTTTTTAATTGCAAAGCCTTGACACCATATAATTATGCATTCTTAGTTGTTGGTGGCTCCTCTAACTTATACTCCTCACAATCACTGCACTATTTTACATTTGCACATTTAAAGTTTGCACATATTCAATGCACTGATTCATTTATTTGAACTGGACATACCCACTGCACATGGACATTTGTAATTATGTTTATCTATCTGCACACTTCTGCTATTAATAGCATCCTGTACATATATTCATTTATTGTAAAGCTGTTCATAGCTAATACAACCTGTATATAATGTTCATAGTACATCCATCTGTAAATATTACTATAGTTTTTCTATAACTGCACTTTATAACTTATACCTGTATCCTGCACTTGCTGCTATTGCACTGCTGGTTAGACCTAAACTGCATTTCGTTGCCTTGTACTTGTACATGTGTAATGACAATAAAGTTGAATCTAATCTAAAAATCTAATCTAATCTTTTCCTTGTTTGGGAAGAGGTCAAATTGGTCATTTTTACTGTTATCATGAATAGTTCCTAGTATAAAATTGCCAGCACCTTACACTGAAGTGTACATTTAAAAGCAAAACTAAAAATGACAAAAACAAAGTAATTTAAATAAAATTGGCACCTAATCCCACCCCTAAACCCAACCGTTATTGGGGGATGAGCAAATCGTACTAAATTGTACGAATTAGATCGGATTTAAATACGAATTCGCCACTAAATCAAAAAGTTACGAATTGTCGTGAGATTGTGTTGGGGTGACACGGTGGCTCAGTGGTTAGCACTGTCGCCTCACAGCAAGAAGGTTGCTGGTTCGAGTCATGGCTGGGTAAGTTGGCATTTCTGTGTGGAGTTTGCATGTTCTCCCTGTGTTGGCGTGGGTTTTCTCTGGGTGCTCCGGTTTCCCCCAAAGTCCAAAGACAGAAGAACTGGCCGTAGTGTATGTGTGTAAATGAGAGTGTACGGGTGTTTTCCAGTACTGGGTTGCTGCTGGAAGGGCATCCGCTGTGTAACATATGCTGGATAAGTTTGGCGGTTCATTCGGCTGTAGTGACTTCGTTACTGAACTTAAATAGATTTTTCTGGTATCAGTACTTTACTCCACTACTTGTTTTTTTGACAATTTTTTACTTTTACTCCTTACATTTTTACACAAATTTCTGTACTTTCTACTTCGTACATTTTTTTAAACTACGGACGTTACTTTCGATTTCATATGTTTGGTGGCATGATCTATATTATTTCTTGTCATTGCGCAATATGAACGTGTTTTTGACGTAATCAATCTATTTTTTCTTCATTGCGCGCCTGCGTGCTGCACTGCGCTGCCTTGTCAAGGCTATCGCGCACCATACGTGGGCTAGTTTATGAAGATTACTATGAGAAAGGCTAGGATGACAACAACGATTAAATGTTCGCGGGAAATGGACATTTTCAAATTTCAGTACCACTTGATATCGAATTCCAATTTCGTGACAACACTAGCACCTGGTGTGGACTGTACTCTCTGTATCATAAATAAATCATTTAAAACTCTTAACTCGGCTGATGTCAAACAAGGCTGGAGTACTCTCTTCTCCATCTTCATCACTTTTTAAAAATGTTTTCTTTCTCAGTGTTTTTTCTTTTCCCTCAACATATTCGCACTCCATTTACAATCAGGTCATGCTGTATACTGGAGCTAAAAGCTGTAAGAGTGAAGGGATTACTTAGCAGCCCACTTCTTGTTTGTTTACTGTGTTTATAACACGGAAAGGCCTTCTTGTGGATTACAGGTGTTATTATTCATGGACGATGATGCACATCCGATGCTGTAATCATTTCTGACATCCACTTGAAGGTTGGACAGTGTGTGTCATTTTAGGATATAGCAATTTGGGCAGAATCACTGGATATGGGGATTCGGCTCAGTTGAAAAGATTAATGCTTTGGCCGTGATTGAGAAGGCCTGCAGGAAACCGCAGGCAGATGATAACAGAGGACACAGAGGTTCAAAGACATAGTCAAATTTCTCCTTTATGAAACTCATATTCCACTGTGTGCACCCACTGCCATAAATAACTACACAGATACAAAAGAAAGATACAACGAACAGAGAATAAGTTAAATAGATTGAATAAATAAAAAAATAGGGAATTTGATAGATAGAATGATACAATGACACTGAATTTCAGAAAGGGGTGTGTTTCGCAAAACCACTTTTAACCAATTAAGATCACGAGCTCCATAGAAACATAGTTCTGTATTCCTGAATCCATCATCCAATGAACATTTGCAAACAGAGGCACAAAAGTGTGGTTGGATTCAAAGTTCTGGTAACACTTTATAATAAATACACACTATGATTCATCTATTAAGCATTAGCATTAGTGAATTTATTATCTGTTAAGTATTAACTCTACATTAACAGACGTTAGTAAGTAGGTTTTAACTGCAGATACAAATGCTCTATTCTCGACTTATAAGCACATATAAAATGTGCTTAATTATTGTTTTTTTATACTTTGTTACTGGTTAATTTTTCACGACTAAATTGAAGTATTGCATTATTTACAAATAATTTGTATTTAAGAGTAGTTGAGGGGTTTTAATATCATTTAGAATAGGCATGGGATGATAATCGTTTTCAAAGTATATCACGGTTTGGAAAAGTCAAACCGCCAAAACTTTCTGCTATACCGTTCCTAAAATATGTGTAAGATTTTTTTATTTACGTTTTGTTTAAGGATTTTTAGGATCTCCAGCAGAAAAGATATCCAAAGATGCTGTTTTAAATTGTAAAGAAATCTGTGTTTATGAAACTAAAGAAGACATGTTATGTTATTTAGCCTACATGTTTACTGCTCAAATTTCCAAATATTTTAAAAGTTTCTCAAAATAAAATATTATATGTTCAAAGGGGAAAAAACTTCATATCGTCAGAATCTTATACCGGCCCATATATAATTCAGAATGAGTTAGTAAAGGATTAATAAACTATTCAAATCAACATTTGTATATTATTCAGGCATATACTAATAGTTAATTTGTATGTTAATAAACACTCTATTAACTTAACTTCATCCAGTTTTGACCTAATCTAGTGAGGACTTTTTGTGCTTTATAAATCCCTAATAAATGACAATTAAAGGCACAGAATCAAATGAAAAATACATCTTTGCAATCTTGTCTAAAAAGTTAAATTACTGTACATGGCTGGATAACAGAAGTGTCAAAATGTAACATAAAACTGGATAAAACAACAATTTAATAATTTAACAATATATTATGATACAACATTTCAATGTTATTTAGCAATGTTTAAACTGCACAGTAAATTTATTTTAATTAAGATTGCAAAGATTTATATTTGATCCAGTTTCATTTTTGTATCTTCAAATGAATAGAAATGAATCCTTTATTTTCTTTTTTCCTGTTTAGAATTTAATTGAGCCTTAAATTGTAATTTATAAGGGATTTATAAAGCATAAATAGTCCTCAATTTAGATTAGGTCACAAAACTGGTTAAAGTTGAGTTAATAAAGCATTTATTACCATACAAATTAACTATTAGTATATGCCTGAATAATGAGACATAAATGTTGATTTAAATAGTTTATTAATCATTTACTTAAGCATTCTGAATAATCTTTAAAACCAGCAACTTCAAATAACTGGTTTGTAAATGATGCAAAACTTAATTTAGTAATGAAAAAAAAATTAACAAAGCATGAAAACACAATCATTAGGCACATTATAAATGTGCTTATAAGTCAAAAATAGAGCATTTTGTAGCTGCAGTTATAAACTGCTTACTGTTAATGTGGAGTTAATGCTTAACAGATAATTGATTAACTATTTGCTAATGCTTAATAAATGATTCATAGTGTGTAGTTATTATCAAGTTTTACTAAAGTTCCTGGCTGTGTTCTATTCAAAGTTATCCCCCTTATGTTCTTTTCTTTGTGAACACTTACTATCCACTTTGAATAAAGCTTAAAATGGTCTTGCTGATGTTTTCAAGACTGACAGTTGTGCTCCCTTCCTATTACACTCCAAGAATCATACTATGGTAGTTTAAACAGAGAGACAGACAGACAGACAGACAGACAGACAGACAGACAGACAACAAACAAAAGAAAAACAGAAAGACAGGAGACAGAAAGACAAACAACAGACAAATAAACAGACAGACAGGAGACAGACAGGCAGACAGAAAGGTAGACAGACGGGAGACAGACAGAGAGCAGACAGACAGATAGGCAGAGAAAAAGGTAGACAGACAGACAGCAGACAGACAGATAGGCAGACAGAAAAGCAGACAGACAGACAGCAAACAGACTGACAGACAGACATACTTGCAGTCTTCCTGAAGTCTACTGAAGTGTTTTAGTTTGAATGGATGGTGCTGGTCAATCAATATGGAAAAGATATTGCCCAATTGAAGAGGTCAATACGAGGATCAATAAGGGGCACCTGAAGATCTCCACTGGAATGAGTAAATCCTCTGTACACTGGCAGGACGTAACAGGGATGAGGTTTGAGTTAACACCAGAGAGAAAAAGTCGAGGATAATCTTTAACTCTTGTGATGTTGCTGATCCAAGGTCAAGCAAAGACATTGTATCATAGAGATCTCAGTATCGAATGCATAATGCTGTGGCACAACACGGAATAAACAACTACCTGACTGCTCAATTCACTATAGCCATATAATGAATATACAGCAGAGACGCATGCACAAGTAGCATACTATGGTCAAGGAGGCAATATGTACAGTATGTGCAAGTAGCATATTATGGTGAGAGAGGCCTGACGTGTATGAGAGTAGCATACTATGGAGAGGGCGGTGAGATGTTAGTGAGTAGCATACTATGGTGAAGGAGGTGAGACATGGTTCAAGTAGTTGGACTTGTTATTGAAAGTTCACATGTAGCATACTATGGAGCGGGAGGCAAAACACATATGTGGGCAGCATACTTTGTTGAGGGAGTTAAGACATTCACGAGTAGCATACTATGGCGAGGGAGGCGAGATGCAACTATGAGTTGCAAACTATGGAGAGGGAGTCAAGTATCATACTATGGTGATGAAGGCGAGACGTGCAAGTAGCATACTATGAAGAGGGAGGCAAGATGCATGTGCGAGTACCATACTATGGTGAGTAGGCAAGATATGTGTGCATAAAGCATACTATGGTGATAGAGGTGAGACATGCACAAGTAGCATACTATGGTAAAGGAGGTGAGACAAGGTTCAAGTAGTTGGACTTGTTATTGAAAGCTAACAAGTAGCATACCTTGGAGAGGGAGTCAAAACATATGTGAGTAGCATACTATAGAAAGGGAGAAAAGACTCATGTGCGAGTAGCATACTATGGTGAGGGAGTTGAGACATTCACGAGTAGCATACTATGATGAGGGAGGCGAGATGCAACTGTGAGTAGCATACTATGGAGAGGGAGTCAAGTATCATACTATGGTGATGAAGGCGAAACATGTGCAAGTAGCATACTATGGAGAGGGAAGCAAGATGCATGTGTGAGTACCATACTATGGTAAGTAGGCAAGATATGTGTGCATAAAGCATACTATGGTGAGAGGTGAGACATGCACAAGTAGCATACTATGGTGAGGGAGGTGAGACATGGTTCAAGTAGCTGGACTTGTTATTGAAAGCTCACAAGTAGCATACTATGGAGAGGGAGTCAAAACATATGTGAGTAGCATACTATAGAAAGGGAGAAAAGACTCATGCGCGAGTAGCATACTATGGTGGGGGAGTTGAGACATTCACTAGTAGCATACTATGGTGAGGGAGGCAAAATCCATCTATGAGTAACATACTATGGAGAGGGAGTCAAGTATCATACTATGGTGAAGAAGGCGAGACGTGCAAGATGGCAAGATGCATGTGCGAGTACAATATGGTGAGTAGGCAAGATATGTGTGCATAAATCATGCTATGGTGAGAGTGGTGAGACATGCGCAAGTAGCATACTATGGTGAAGGAGGCAAGATATGTGTGAATAAAGCATACAACGGGGGCAGCCATGGCCTAATTGTTAAAGTAGTTGGACTTGTGATTGAAAGGTAGCAGGTTTGAGTTCTGGCACCGGCAGGGATTGTACAGTAGCTGGTGGGATTGAATAACAGCAGACCAACAAACAGCAGACAGACAAACAGACAGCAGACAGAAAGACAGACAGCAGACAGACGGACAGATTTGCAGACTTCCTTAGGTCTACTGAAGTGTTTTAGTTTGAATGGATGCTGCTGGTCCATCAATATGGGAAAGATATTGCCCAATTGAAGAGGTCAATACAAGGATCAATAAGGGGCACCTGAAGATCTCCACTGGAATTAGTAAATCCTCTGTACACTGGCAGGACGTACCAGGGATAAGGTTTGAGTTAACACCAGAGAGAAAAAGTCGAGGATAATCTTTAACTCTTGTGATGTTGCTAATCCAAGGTCAAGCAAAGACACCCGTAAGTAGCATACTATGGCGAAGGAGGCAAGGCATGTGGCAGTAACATACTATAGGGGCATCGATGGCCTAATTATTAAAGTAGTTGGACTTGTGATTGAAGGGTAGCAGGTTTGAGTCCTGGTGCGGGCAGAGTTTGTAGGTGGGGGAATTGAATAACCAGCACTCTCATCACCAGACCATGGCTGAGGTGAGTCCCTTGAGCAAGGCACTGATCCCCCAACTGCTCCCTGAGTGCCACAGCAATACCAGAGCTGCCCACCTGGATAGGTTAAATGCAGAGCACAAATTAAATGTATGGGTCACCATACTTGAACCATAAAAAACCTCCATCATAATCGTAATATAAATGAACAGTGAGACCAGTGTAGGTTCACAACCCTAGAATACCATCTAGATGGCAATGCTCAACTACCCATATACAGTACTAATGCATAGCCTGCTCTGTGAACTAATCTGATATGTTTTGACATTCAGCTTCCTAATAATATTTGCAGTTACAGCCTGACATGCCTTCATAAGTCTTCCAGTTAGAACACAATATCAATTGCATTTCTCTAGCTTTTATAAGTACATACATGCGTGTGTGTGTGTCCAACAGAGGCAGCGACACACACAGATTACTGTCCCTATTTATCAGCTCAAACATTTCTATTTGCAGTTTCTTGAGCTTTGACATTGTGTAGCAGTTGACACATAATCATGGACCTCCATGTTAAATCCCCTGCAACGGAAGCGAGAAAATAAACCACGAGTGGAGAGTTAATTGAGTTTACTTTCCATCCCCCCTTAAAGCCCTCGTAAGGAGGAAAATGAGATTTTCTCCCCATCCATGTTAAATAACATCAAACCTCTCGAACAGCATTACACAAAAGCCACTGAAATGATTAATGCGCTCCAGTACTAAGAAAACAGAACTACAATAAACACATCTCCAAACTTCAAAAAGGATATCCAGTATTTATTTTGGGTTCCAACAGCACAATCATATTCAACCCCGCTGTTATTTTACTAGCTTTTAGACCAGCAAGGTAAACACATCACCCGTAATAACCTCTGTGGAGAGAGCAACCTGCCCTCATAAGGACAAGGCTGATTTCATCAGTGCTACATCAAAATTGAAATGCCAATTCCAATTCTGCTGCCGTAATTATAACTGACCTGTTTCGCCAAACCGAATTTAAAACTGCAAGTGCATTAAAAAACATGCCGGGTTCAACTTGAAGGGCAATGATAGAAGTGTAGTGATCTAAACGCAATCCAAAGGCAGTCATTATAGATGGGAAAGATAATAATTGCAGAGTAAGGGTTGTTCTGTGTAACTGGTGCATATATAAAGTGGCTACATGTACAAATTTTTTATCTGTTTTATTGCTAATATGTGAAAAGTTTGTAACTAAAACTGCTGACTCTAAAATAAAGCCTTATCTGACAATATCGATATATGAATGCTGATATAGTTTGCAGTAGGGCTGCACAATTTATAGCAAAATTATCATTATCAGGATAATTCCTTAATTCATTTATTCATTTTCCTTTGGCTTAGTCTCTATTTCAGAGGTTGCCACAGTGGAATGAACCACCAACTATTTCGGTTTATGTTTTTTTATGCAGGGTATATGTATTATGTATTTCTAGGGGAAGCACCCATACACACTTGCATTCACACACACACACACACACACTCATACACTATGGCCAGTTTAATTTATTCAATTTACCTATAGCACATGTGTTTGGACTGTGGGGGAAACTGGAGCATATATGTGTGATAAATTACATTTATTGGTTGTTTATTTAAATTAGACAGATGGGGCCTTACTATCTCTATTCCCTCCTCCACAGTAGTTGCTGTTCTGCTATTGGCTGGAGTGGCCCAAAGGTGAACTCGGAGCTGAAAATAAACACTAACGGTAAAAAGCAAGACAAGAGAGGAAAATGACAACAGTCATTCAGAGTCAGAATATCTGCTGAGGTTTTCGGTAATTTATAGTGGGTTTTTTTTTATATATATTTAGTTTGTTTTAAAATCATAAAATTTAAAAAATCCTATTAAAAATAGCATTTTTAATGAAAATGCTATATTGTAAGAAATATCGTTATTGCAATACTCAAAAATATTGTATAGCACACATTTTTCCAGTATCATGAGCCCTAGAGCCATATCCATATCACCCTACAGCCCAAGACAGGTTACTCACTGAAGCTAAGCAGGGCCTGGTCAGTACCTGAATGGGAGAACACATGGGAAAACTAGGTTACAGTTGGAAGTGGTTTTAGTGAGGCCAGCAGGGGGCGCTCAACCTGTGGTCTGTGTGAGTCCTAATGCCCCAGTATAGTGAAGGGGACACTATTCTGTCAGTGAGCCCCATTTTTCGGATGAGACGTTAAACCGAGGTACTGACTCACTGTGGTCGTTAAAAACCCCATGGCAATTCTCATAAAGAGCTAGGAGCCCTGGTGCCCTGGCCAAATTCCCTCCATCTGCCCTTACCCATCATGGCCTCCCAATCATCCCCATCCACCAAATTGGCTCTATCACTGTCTCTCCACTCCCCCCTATTGCTGGTGTGTGGTGAACCCACTGGCGTTGTTGTCCTGTGGCTGCCGTTGCATCATCCAAGTGGATGCTGTGCTGCACACTGGGGGTGGTGTGGAGAGACCCCCCTCATAACTGTGAAGCACTTTGGATGTATGGCCATACACAATAAATGTGCTACATAAAAACACATTACATTAGTTTACATTACATAGTCAGCAGTTTTTTTTTAAATGCCCTAAAAACTAAATTTATTTATTATTGTTTTTAAATTTGAAAATGCACAATTGCATATAAACATTATACACTTGTCCAAAAAATGTCACTGTAGTTTTGATTGTCTTGTGTTCACACTTAAGACTATAATAATACACAAGAATTTACAAGAATATAGCTTTCAAAAAAAAAAGTGCATTTTTAGACCCATTTTCAAATGCTGCCCAAATGCCTTGTAAATAAAACGCCAAAACACATAAATGCTTGAATTTGTTTGTTTGTTTGCAACAGAGCCATGTAAACACCACATAATCTGGCCCATTATCTTTATCATTAGCTTTTAGACACGCCCCTTCATCATGAAACCCCGCCCAGCTGTTGACAGACCCAGCAGATCCACTCTAAGCAGTCTCAGTCGTCCAGCTTTCTCACCTGACAATCTAATGTAACTGCTTTTAAAGCTGCATGCGGCATTAAACTTGAATGATTCGCTTCAGCAGCCACACTCCCAGCATCCTGCCTCTCATATACAGTACGAGCTGCCTTGTGAAATCGCAAAATGACTGACAGGTAGAAAGTGGCTCAAAGTCTGATATTTTGACCTGCACATATTTTCTGCAGTTTACAGAGCCTAGGGCTGTCATTGAGACTGGGGTGATATTTTAAGACACCTTATTCAGTGATATATGTCAGGTAATAGAGACATTTTTTACTTCCACACCATGACATTAAAAATAAAAAATCTTTATATAATATATAATTTATATAATAACTTTATCACATTTTTACATGAAATAACTACATGTACAATGCTATATTCATATTAAAGCAATAGCTTTATAAATTTAATAAATGTTTTAGAGGTAATTTATAAGCTTTAATGATATTTCTACATATATCCAGTTTTGATCATCCTTTGTCTGCTTTATAAAATCACAGAGACAGGAATAACATTTTAAGATTGTCCTCTGATAAATATAACTAAACATATAAAAAGAGGAGCTCCTTTATATCCTTGAACGTTTAAAAAAAGAGGGAGATTCATGAAATAAAGAACACACACAAAATAAAAATGGTTCACTATTTATTATCTCCTATTATTATTGTCATTAATGTTTAAAACAGTTTTACTTATGATTTTCTGGAAGTCGTTGTACATTTCATTCATAATTATTTCCTAAAACAGCATTTCTTGCAACTTTTTATTAAATTTGTTAATTAAATTAAATGTGTTATTTTTAAATAAATACATAAAATAAACATGCTTAAATATTTGTAGAGGTTTTCACTGTTGTTTTAGCCCCTTCAGACCCGATTTATGTTCAAAGTTTTCGAAAAATGTAAATGTATGTTTTCACAGTTCTTTAGACTCCAAAAAATGAGATTAAATAATAATAATAAAATTTTAACAACCTTTAACAACCTTCGCTAAAGCCAGCTTCCAGCCTCCGCCGCTGAGTCTGCAGCTCTGCACAAGACGTTTGGCCAGTGGAGAAATTAAAATGGTTGTGCACAACTGAGTCTGGTTTCTCTCAAGGTTTTTTTTCTTCACTTTCGCCAATTAGAGACGTTTTTTTCCCTCTCCGCTGTCGTCATTGGCTTGCATGGTTCGGGATCTGAAGAGCTGCGCATCGTTGGATTTGCTCTTCAGTGTTTGGACTCTCAGTAGTGAATATTAAACCACACTGAACTGAGCTCAACTGAACTGAACTTAAACACTACAAATTGAACTACACTGTTCCAATTTACTATGACCCTTTATGTGAAGCTGCTTTGACACAATCTACATTGTAAAAGCGCTATACAAATAAAGGTGAATTGAATTGAATTAAATTGAATAAGTATATATATTTTTTGTGCCTTTCATTAGACATCAAGTCAGAACAGTTATACTTCCTGAACATTATACCAACATAAAATACAAAAAAAACATGCATGAGTGCTGGTATGATTTTAGAAAATATATATTTTTAAAATCAAAAACATCAAGATGGAACATTTTTTACTTTAATTTTGAGGTTTTTGTTGCATAGATTGCATCTTGTCTATAACAAACTTTATCTTCATCTTCATCATCACTCCTCATCACTCCACATAATGTCCACATGTCCAGATATTTCCATCTGCTATATGATCAGGAACTTCAAGATCAGTATATTCTGCATATGAAATTGTTTCAGCAATGAATTAGTACATCAATACAGTTCTTTTATATATTTAAAAAAAAGTTCAATCAGCTTTACTGGAGATTTAATTTCAGTAACAGATCTTGAACCAGCTTCCAGCCTCCGCCGCTGAGACTGCAGCTCTGCACTAGACGTTTGGCCAGCGGAGAAATTAAAATGGTTGTGCCCAACTGAGTCTGGTTTCTCTCAAGGTTTTTTTTCTTCACTTTGCCAATTAGAAAAAGTTTTTTTTCCCTCTCCGCTGTCGCCACTAGCTTGCATGGTTCGGGATCTGTAGAGCTGCGCATCGTTGGATTTGCTCTTCAGTGTTTGGACTCTCAGTTGTGATTTTTAAACCACACTGAACTGAGCTCAACTGAACTGAACTTAAACACTAAAAACTGAACTACACTGTTCCAATTTACTATGACCTTTTATGTGAAGCTGCTTTGACACAATCTACATTGTATAAGCGCTATACAAATAAAGGTGAATTGAATTGAATTGAACCCATTGTGCATCCTAATGAACAGACATATTTGAGAAAAATCCTGATATATAGCTTGCAATGTTACAAGATTTTAAACTTTAATCAGTAAGTGCAATCCCTCTTTTTTACAAACAATCTATTACATTTTCGACCATGTTAAAATGTATTTTTTGTTAAAGATATTTTATGCATGATATTTCTGGTCGAAAATAAATAAATCAAATCAAATCAAATACTGGCAAACATATCAATAAATCTGAATAAAAACATTGTAAATGTGGATTACATCTGTGTCTAGAGGGAAGTGTTTTTGTTATAGTGGATATTTTTCAAATTACAACATGGTGGGCCTTACCGCCATTTGATTGGATGACAAACGTCCACTCTCATGGACTGCAGGCTTTAAATTAGATACAATGCTCAGGAACCACAAAAAACATGGGCTGACATGTGATGTCCATTGTAATGGGCACAGGGTGCGAAGGAGTTAGATTAATTTAATGTATCTTTTCTGAATAAAATAATTAATTGAATATAAATATATATCTTATTGACCTCGAACATTTGAACCGGAGTGAATGTACAGCATAAAAGCCACACATGGCCATTTTACTAAATGACCTCTCCAGTACAAAACCCTTCGGCAATTTTTCAATCCTCAGAGAAAAATAATTTGTCAACACTCAGGGTGGCTACTAGTGTCATGCCAGTGTGTATGTGACTGAGTGTGTGTCCTGGCTGAATGCTTCTCTATGTCTAACTGGACTGGGGTTATGATGGATTAGGATAAAACATTAACATGGTGGCAGCGAGGAAAGAGCAAGAGGGTGAAAAGAATTTTCATGCCCCTATTAGCAAGAAGGCCAACCATTTACCGCCTTCATCTGTGAAACACACACAACATCACTGAAACACCCAGTGTTTTTGTCTTGTTCTGAATTTCTGAAAGTAAAAGATTCAAGCATGTAGATTCAACAGCATTGATTGTTGGTATGGAAATATCTGCACATTCGCATCATATGTTTTGATTTTTGACAGCAAAGTCAAATCAAGATGTAGTGTTTTTTTCTTGTGTGTTTGAGATTGAAGTGCTTGATCATACTGTAAGCTTTTCTGCACTCAGAGCAAACAATCTCTCAGAGAAAGATGCAATAAAGATGCCCATGCCTTTTTTCACAGACAAACACTTGGATATAACACAAACCAGTTGTTTGCAGTGCACTTGGATAAATGGAAAAAAATAAATAAATAATACATGAAAAAACACTTAATCCAGTTTTTCCATTGCTTGCAAAAGGCAACAAAATGAAAAGTCATTAATTTTCAATCATGAGTAGAGCAGCTTGAGATTTCCATCATTTACAATTTTAAGACGTGCACCGAGAATAAAATAAAATAAAATATTTAAAAAAATAAAATAACAATAGTTGCGTATTCTTTATAATGGATAGCAATAAATAAATCAATATATTTTGTTATGAATACATATTTTTTATTACAATTGCCACACCGAAGGACAATAATCTTTCTACACTTTGCATTATATGTTGCAATTTTACGCTAAACCACAGAACCAAAACATACAATTGGCAAATAACATGAAACCAATACTATTTAAAAGAAAAGTCCACCCCAAAAGTAATTTTTTTTTTGGCTTTGATGTTGCCCAAATATGAATTAGAGCCTTCAAAAATGGTTTGAGCCTCATTTAATTTCATTACAGGCAGAAATAAATGTTTTCCTCCAAGACCTTAAATTCTCTTCAGTTGAATAAAAAAGAGATCCCACTTTATATCATGTTGCCTTAATTACTATGTACTTACATTTAAACGAATCATTTGGTAAAATGCATTAATTATGTAGAAACATGTTTTCACAATGCACAAATATTTTTAAAAAGGCATTCACAAGCAATGTATACAGAATTCTAAGGCAACATGAGATTTTAAATCAACCACAAGCAATATAAAACCTGACCGTATATGTATATTGTGCATGTGTATATATATATATATATATATATATATATATATATATATATATATATATATATATATATATATATATATATATATATATTAAAAAGGTATCCAAAAACACCCACAAACACTACAGAATTCTAAGACAACAGGAGATTTTAAATTAGGAGATTTTATATATATATATATATATATATGCACACACACACACAGTTGAAGTCATTGACGTTGTTGAATTTATTGCCCTCCTGTTTTCCCCAATTTCTGTTTTAACAGACTTTTTAGCACATTTCTTAACATAATAGTTTTAATAACTAATTTCTAATAACTGATTTATTTTATCTTTGCCATGATGACAGTAAATAATATTTGACTAGATATTTTTCAAGACACTTCTATACAGCTGAAAGTGACATTTAAAGGCTTAACTAGGTTAATTAGGTTAACTGGGTAATTTGGCAAGTTATTGTATAATGATGGTTTGTTCCCTAGACTATCGAAAAAAAAATAGCTTAAAGGAGCTAATAATTCTGACCTCAAAATGAGTTTTAAAAAACAAAAAAACTGCTTTTATTCTAGCTGAAATAAAACAAATAAGACTTTCTCCAGGAAAAAAAATATTATCAGACATACTGTGAAAATTTCCTTGCTCTGTTAAACATCATTTAAGAAATAATTTAAAAAGGAAAAAAAATTCAAAGGGGGGCAAATAATTCTGACTTCAACTGTTTATATAGAGATGGAGATTATATAATATCTCATAATGAATACTGTCCAAATATGGAAACAATATGGCCATGTTTTTAATAATTTAATGTGATTGATGGCTTGAAAAGAGAGTGGAGGGAGTCATTACACACTGAGGAAGTGGTTTTATTTCCCAAAGAATGTAAAAAATAAATAAATATTGCCCAAATGAAAATATTTATTTGAGTGCACATCACTATAGGTTACTTCGAGAGTTCACACTTAGATATTGCTTGATATTAATAACAAGTTTAGCATGCTGTCCCGGGAGAGAACCCTGAGTTCTGAGATAATTGAGATATTACAAGATCAGGTAGGTCTCGAGAGCTCCTCCTGGTAAAGGAGAAAACGGGGGAGATGGGGTGGATGGAGGGATTCTTCAAAAACGAAGATAAAGGAGTAAGGAAAGACTGGCTGTTTATTGGAGTTTGGAATAATCTGATTGGTTTATTAATGATTGCAGATGAGAGACCATCATATGCTCCTCACGAAATTAGTTTGTGAAACTTCACTAAGTGACCCAACAATAACATAGAGGAACTGACCACTAACAGATCCAACAAGAAACAATACAAAAATCAACAGCATCATTTACTCATGCAGAGAAGCGAAGCAAGAGCACAACATTACAGTAAATCTGTAAAAATGCGAGGGACTTTATCCTATGCGACTTACAAATGAAGAACTTCACAAGCAATTTATCACACAAGAGCCAAACAGAACCTCAATACTGGGCTACGAAAGTAATCTAGCGTAACACAGAATCTAAAATTCAGAAAACAAGATAGGTCACAAAGACATAAACCCATTTTTTTCATGGTTTTTCCAAGAGTGCTTTAAGGTAAAGCAGTTGTTGACGGACATCAGGCATGGTGACACCTGTCAGTCCCAGTAAAGAGGGGAGTAGGAAAAGACAGCTGAAGGCATGGCTGAAAAACAGCTCTCTTTTTGGTCTCTTTCTGGTGTTTACCTGTGCTGCTCACACATCCCGTCACACTTCAGCAGTAAAGCTTCAGTATTACAGACTGACACCCATAAGCCCCTCAGTCCTGCTGCTGCCGTCTGTACCCAAGCACAGAAAGCAGACGGACAGCTGAAGAGTTTTAGGAAATGATTCTTCATCATGAGCTGTTCATGCTGATGTTGACGTGTTATGCAAGAAATATGTGCATGTCATTTCAGGGCACACTTCAGGGATAGCATATTTCTTAATGTCAACCTGCAAGCATGATATGCAACAACATCTGTATACATGCAATTCAACGGCTTTACCAGAATGTGTTAAAGTGAAATGGATGAAATAAAAGTATGCAATGAGAATGTTAATATAAGCCATAGCCATACGTGAGCTGAGACTAATTGTATGTAATTATGAGTATTGATTAAGTTATATGGTATTTGTTAGTATGTAAATATGTAGGTTGTGTGGGAGGATATTGTTTCCATGGAAACTTGCATGTGAAGAAATAGCAATGCGAATTTGTGTTGTCCATTTTGATGTGGTTCCAATTTTCAGTTCTGATGCATACAATCTGTAATGTGCTTGGTTAAATGTGGTTGTACAAAATGTGCATGTAAAACTGAATGTATATAAATACAACAGGGAATTAAATGTGGGTGAAATAATATTGCATAAAATAAGTATTGATGTGCAATTAAATAACACACATATTCACCATTTACTTAGAATACATAAAGACTACATTACTATATAACATTTACTTTTTAAATAATATATTACTTAAATAAGAAAAGTGAATTAAAATAATTAAATTTAATTTCGATTACTATTTTGTGGCTGCATTGTGATTCCTGAACTATGAAAAGAAAAAGTTGTCCAGTTTTTAGATATGCTTATATTTATTTACAGTGCACATGTGCATTTGTGTGTTTGTGTGTGTGTGTGCATGTGCTGTGAATTGTGGGGACATTACATAGGTTTACATTTGGTTTTTTTATACTGTACAATAGGGCTGAACAAGGCTGGAAAAATTTGACATTGCAACATTATTTTCTTTGTGCTAAATATTGCGATATACAATTTCATCAGGTGATTTTAGATTGATGGATGATGAGGGATGATTTTGTAGAGGACTGAAATATAAATACATTTTATGTTATTTATTATATCAGGGTTTCTGCAGGTTTAATCAAGTCAAATTTACAACTTTTTAAGACACTATTAATTATCTATTTATTAAATTTTAGACTTATACGGGGCTAAACACTAATGATTATTTCTAATGACCCAGCTGGCTGCCATAGGGACATATTTTAATGTGTAAAAACAAATAAAAACTAGTTGCATACACTGTTTTTCAACATATTTCTTTTTTTCTTAAAGTTTACATTGTAAAATGTATATTTATTATGGAGACAATGACATAATCAAAAATATACATTTGTTGGTTTTTGGTCTAAATTGATTGAGTGAAATGTATCATGTAAAGTGATATGTTGCTCTGTTATTTTCATGAGGAATTGCGTAACTGTTATTAGTTTTCTTTGCCTGATAAGGGAATTTAATTTGGAGAATATGCCGTAAACAGCTACTGTAAATTATATCTCTTTGCAATAAAAAAAAACTTAAATATAATAAAAGGTTTTATTGATATGGATTGCTGGTGACTGGAAGGATGCCGGCCTGATTGGATAGCTTTACTTGGACAGAGGAAAATTAACACCTGTTTAAAATGATTTAAGACCTACAAGATAATATTTCAGTGATTTTTTTTTTTTCATAATTTTATTTTATTGCACACTACCCTGTATGTCCTCCCAAACTCTGTACAGCAGTTTCTTTAGGGTCATATCAAGAAAAGAAGCCTCAAACATCCTCATAAATATACTTTCTAGCGTCAGTCATTAGACTTTTTAATTACATTTTGATAAAAGTTGTAAAGCAGCCCAGAGTTTTTTTTATAACAGAGGGTTTTATACATTCACAGTAAGGCCACTGAATGTTGAAAAGCACAGCTTTTATGAAACATAAGGCACAATGTCATGTTATATTTCAGTGAATTTAAGACTTTCTACGACCTAAAAGTTTGTTTTAGAAATTTAAGACATTTGAACACTTTTTAAGGCCCAGCAGACACCCTGTATATCCACAATTTAACAAACTACAATCATAAATAAACACAATGGAGCAAATATTAAAGTGAAATAAACAGTGCGTTAACAGATCTTTGTTAAATTTCTTTATGTACTCTCTTCACAGTCACAGGCCTCAAAAATACACGCAAATGCTAAACTTTCCCTCTATTGTGGTTAAGTTCTGTGTCTCCACAAATCTCATGTGTTATGACCTGTGGTTTCTGGTCAACTATAATCAATAACTCAACATTGCATATCTTGTGATGTGACTATTGTGGACGCACACATTGCGAGATCGACGCTGAAGCAATATATTAATATATAATGAAGCAGTCCTACTGTACAACCTGTATTTTCTATTGCCCTAACTCTTTGAATAGAGAAACATCAAAAATGTTCCAAAACTGGTAGTCAAGCTTATCATTTATTTTCATTTTTGAAATCACAAATGAAATCTGAAAACAACATCTCTTAAATTGTTTCTGAATATTCGAATCAAAACAGCACCACAACACCAGCCTCATGTATGGCTGGAAGGTGTGATGATATATCATCCTGTTGATAAAACTATCTACTGTAACTACCGTAAGACTCAAAAGCTTACATAGTATACAATATCATCCTCTGATTGTGCTGGCCTTCAAAAGGTAGTTTCCAGCTTACTCCTGATGACAGATCTTCTCAAAAAATGACACCGACCTCTTTATTTACAAGTTTGTGGGCAATTATGGAAACAAGCATTTAAGTGGTTGCCATCACGTGATTTGTATTTGAATGATGGAGGAATTCCTTCAAAATAATGAGGTCAGAGGAAAAGACGCTATCATTTCATACACAATACAAAACTTTTTGTTTTCAACTTCAGTTGGTTCGTTTAAAAGTAGAGATTGCAAGGTCAATGTAGATCCATATCTGATATCTGTGAGGCAAGTATTTGATGAGATTCTAACACAATGGTCTCAAACTCAATTCCTGGAGGGTCATGGCTCTGCACAGTTTAGCTCCAACTCACACCTACTTAATCGTATCTAGTAGTCTTGAACACCTTGAATATTTGGATCAGCTGTGTTTGATAAGGGTTGGAGCAAAACTGTGCAGAGCTGCGGCCCTCCAGGAATTGAGTTTGAGACCTATGTTCTAACACATTTGCATGACCCCAGGGGATATATAACAAAGTAGCTGCAGAAACGGTTGTATGCAACACACATCTGGACCAAGCCCCACTCCAGAGAATCATCAGTCTATAGCAATCAATAACTGACTTCTTTACTAGAAAGCTGGGCTTTCTTCACTATAGCAACTATTGCTCCCGATTTAAAACTGTATGAGAGACAGGTCTTGGGTATTATATCTGCTTGTTAAGTCTGACGTCATGCAAAGCAGCTTCCAGGTCCAATCACTCTATCAAACTGTACAGGAGGGCTCAACAAATAATAAATGTTTAATAATAAATGTTTATAAAGTGCTGTAATATTTGTAAAATCAGGATTGCAATATATATATATATATATATATATATTTACTATATACAGTTGAAGTCAGAATTATTAGCCCCCCTTTGAAGTGTGTATATATATATATATATATATATATATATATATATATATTTCCCAAATGATGTTTAACGGAGCGAGGAAATTTTCACAGTATGTCTGCTAATATTTTATATTCTGGATAAAGTCTTAATTGTTTTATTTCGGCTAGAATAAGAGCAGTTATAAATTTTTAAACACAATTTTAAGGACAAAATTATTAGCCCCTTTAAGATATATTTTTTTCAATAGTCTACAGAACAAACCATCGATATACAATAATTTGCCTAATTACCCTAACCTGCCTAGTTAACCTAATTAACCTAGTTAAGCCTTTAAATGTCACTTTAGGTCTTGAAAAATATCTAGTCAAATATTATTTACTGTCATCATGGCAAAGATAAAATAAATCAGTTATTAGAAATGAGTTATTAAAACTATTATGTTTAGAGATATGTTGAAAAAATCTTCTCTCTGTTAAACAAAAATTGGGAAAAAAAAATAAACTGGGCTAATAATTCAGGGGGCTTATAATTCTGACTTTAACTGTATATATATATATATATAAATCCATATCCATATCCATGTCTAATATCAGATGGCCATGTTTATTTATTTTCATTAGTTCATTCATTTTCTTTTCGGCATAGTCCCTTTATTAATCTGGGGTCGCCACAGCAGAATGAACTGCCAACTTATCCAGCATATGTTTTATGCAGCGGATGCCCTTCCGACTGCAACCCATTATTGGGAAACATCCATACACTCTCATTCACACACATACACTATGGACAATTTAACTTACCCAATTCACCTATACCACATGTCTTTGGGCTGTGGGGGAAACCGGAGCACCCGGAGGAAACCCACGCGAACACAGGGAGAACATGCAAACTCCACACAGAAATGCTCGAACCAGCGACATTCTTGCTGTGAGGCGATTGTGCTATTTATTTATTTATTTTATAAATTGTTAAAATATTAGTGATTAGTGATCTGTGATGCAGCAAGTCTAGAAACTATCTTGTGCACCATAATTTTATGAGAAATTCACTTTAATGTGTGATAAAAATTAAAAGTGTTCATAAATTAATATATTCTCAATTCAAATGAACAGCGTCTTGGACCCGGTGACAGTATTTTATATGTCACAACTTAACAAGCGGATATTTTGATGGTAATACAGAGGTTTTCATCAGCCAATCAGATTCAAATACCCAACAGCCTTAAAGTATAAATACAAATGAACTGTATCCAGCAGTGTTTTAGGCAATGAAACAGTCTATTACTTCATACTCAAATTCACTTCTGTTTCCGGTGCCATCCCAGACTGGCATGGCTGCCCCTGCTAGAATGCCAGTCGCAGGAATGACTGGAAAGATCATAGAAAGAAAGGCAAGCGGAAACAAAAGGGAAGATGAAATATAAAACAGGGCTGGATATGGATGGATTGAGACGGGGAAAGATTGCCTGAATGAGTCAGGATGAAGGAATGACACACTGAAGTAGATGAATGAATGACTGAGGCGCGGAGGGAGCGAGAGCACTAAGAGAGATGGGAAAAATGATGGAAAGGAGCAGACCCGAGATGGTCCTGCCGCAGTTTAATTTCCTGTCTGTTCCCTTGGCCTCCCTCCCCGTTTCCTAACCAGGCCATGACAGCACCACATGCAGGCTTTGGGATGAGTTTGCATTGGGATTTAAATAGATAATGGCGGCCTAACGCTTGTTGGCTGATGAATTATTCACTGGAACCTCAAGACATTGTTGTGCGGCATGGCTGGTGACATACGGCAACTCTCAGGTTTGCAATATTGATGCCATGGAAGATTCCTCCATTTTGGTTTTTCAGCAGCTCGGATATGAAAATGGTGGTGGCTGGTTTTCATCTCTCTCTGTTTTCTCAGGTGAAAGATGTGTTGGTAATAAAGGAGTTGATCACTCTGTTGTGGCCGTGAGCATGTTGTGTTTCTTACACTAATGAGAGCTCCTTGATAATTAATACTGGCAGTTACTGACAGCCGTATGGAGATGTGGTGATGAGGTTTTAAACAGCCACTGGGCCGATTAGGAAGTGAGAATGAAGCATGAAGGTTGGGGGATTGAAGCGGTGGAGTATTTCTTGAATAAGCTGTTTTTCAATACCTATTCCTTGAGGTCCCTCCTGCTTTCTGCATCTGTTTTGTCTTTCATAACTGAAGCAGGTTGTCACTTTTTAAACAGGTTTACTTTTGAAATGTTTGTAAAAAGTATATGCTTAACTGTCTTTACGTTAAACTTACGATAAAATCAAAACTAAACATACGATTTTGTTAGCTTACATTGCTAGTTTTGTGGTGAACAATTCTGTACTTGTCATTAAGAGAGAAAAAAATAGTTTGCCCTTCTAATCTTTAATTGAAATCTGAAAATGCACTTCCTGTTTTGTTTTGGGGTTTTTTTTTTTGTTAAATTGTCAGATTACATATATTTTAGGAATTGGGCATGGCTAACATTAACCACGCCGCTCCAACTGTCAGTTTTGACAACAAACAGAAATGGTAAGGATGAGGTGTCTATTAATAACTCTCCCCAAAACCTTTTCCCAATTTTTCTGAATGAAATGCCTACTTTAGTACATCCATTCAGCTCACAGTAAAAAAAGCCACACCCACTGTTTGCTCATTTAATATTCCGTTCTCTGGAACTGTGTCACAATACAGAAAAAAAAAGGTCGCAACCTCCAGTTCTTGTAGACTTTGAAATGCCTTTAATCATTTATTTGAATGTTGTGGCTATTAGAGTATTATTATAGTGTTATTATTATTTTGAATGGACTTTTAATTTACATTAAACTTTTTTAAATGACCTTTAAAATGTGTTTATTTAGTTTTAGAAATTTTGTGTGATTTTGTAATGAAAATATTCTTGACTTTTTTGGTTTTGTGAAACACTCGTCACTATATTTTTCTTTTCCCAAACCATGCATTGTACTATGATAGTTCAGCCACGAGTTATGTCGTTGTTTGGGAAACGCACTGCTGATCTGTTTTTACATTACTGTGATGGTTGGGTTTAGGGTTGGGGTAGGGGTAGACGTTAATAAAATACAATTTATAGGAAATTTCATAAATAATATAAATAATTCTCATTAACTTCTAGCCACAGCTGTTTGTGATCTATAGCTGATTAACCATGTGGATTGATGAATACAGCCTTCTCAGTCTACTAGAAGGCACAGAAGGCCCCTACTTGCCCATATCTATCAGCTGATAACCACTGATAACGTCCATTCAAACAAGTGATATCATTCGAACTGGCTAATTATAAAAATATACCAGAATATCAGTTGTTTTGGCCTCAAACTAATGCCATGTAAAGCTCTGCATTTTAATCTATTAAAATGTCACAATTTCTCCATCAAAATGTTCCCGTTTATTTTCTCCGACCTTGTTATATAGTAATGTTGCTTGTTAAAATGTTACATTTTAAATATTTGTGTTATTTGTTAGTTGTTATCTCAATATATGCTGCTGTGGTTTTATTGTGTTACATATCATAAAAATATATGATAATTGCAACTGTAATTGATACTGTAATTGTAGACAGGACTTAATTCACAAAACAAAATGTATCTATCTCGAATGTTGCATGCAATAACATAAGGTATTAAATGTGTTAATTATTTAAGAGATAATGTTTACTTAATAGTACACACATTTATAGAAAATAATGCAAAATGTACAAAAATAACCATGGTTGAAGTACATCAAAATTAAACATTCAACAAGCAATGCATTGTACAGTCTGTTCATACAGTTCATGTGTTCTGGCAGCAGACACAAACACCATTCTGTTGTTTTCTATGTTGTTGGATCAGCCTGTTATTTCTTCCGACGGGGGCTTGTCATGGAGGGAGATGCAGTCCATGATGGTCAAATTAATTTGGACATGATTCTACACTCGCCTACTACCTCCACTGGGTCTGTCCTAATGACGGAGCCTGCCGTAATGTTTTTTGTTTGCTTGTTTTTTTCAGCCGGTTTTCTTCCTCAGATCTGATCTCAGTGTTCAACACACAGGACAAGATAAAAACACGTTTTGTTCAGTGTTATGCTTGCTGACTTGTTCCAGAGAATTTTAAAAACATCTTTATGATGCTGATTTCACAATGTGCACATGTTTTCCAATTGTGTTGTGTTTTCCAATTATGATTTCATTTTTAAACTTACTAATACCATGACTGGATCAAAAGCGCTGTACAGGCAAAGTAAAAAATACAAATTTGTACAAATACAAATTGTGCTAACTGGTTCACTATAAAAAGTGAACAAGTCTGTTTTGTTTTTAATTTATAGTATCACAACTGGTACAAGAACACAATGTGATCGACTGCATCTCACTGAGGTTGGAAGGGAGATTTTTTAAGTCAAATTTCAGCTCTGACTTGAATAGGGTATATGCCAAAGCATGCTAAAAGGACTTTTAATTTGCCAGTAACGTGGGTTAATAGTTTTCCATGAAGTATATGCCAATGCGAAACTTTTAAAGTCAATGGACGTTTAAGGTCTGTTTTCTTTAAAAATCAGCGATCTCCACTGGCTGAGTGATATCCGATATGAAGTGGGTCTCAGATTGTACAAGAAGCACTGCATTAAATAACATTTTTCCCCGCCGTGTCTTTATAATATGAGCATTTATTTTACCCCAGTATATTCAATGGAGCTTCTGGGCTAGCCTGCCGATTCTGACAGGCGCGTGCGAGTAAACGGCTTTTTGTCTCGCACGCGCCTGTCAGAATCGGCAGGCTAGCCCAGAAGCTCCATTGAATAGGCTAGCCCAGAAGCTCCGGCTGTTAAACTGATTGTATTTGAATTACATTACAACATCGATGCTGTAAAAGGAACCGTTTAAAGAAAAAAACTCACAATAACAGGTCACCGGAAGTTTATCAGTATGAAAACACTATCTCGGCATATACCCTATACAGCATTAGTAACATATATCCATTTTCCCCTTTTGGTTTAGCAAATGGTAACACTCTTTTGTGCCCCTAGTGGTCTGGAGCACTTTGGAACGCTTACAAAATAGGGTACAAAGTTTGCTTTTAAATCTTTCTGAATAACACTCTTTAGCCCAGTATGTTCTCTGCTCCAACTTTAGTGAAACAGAACTTTTTTTTTTCTTGTAATATACTCCAAGACTAAGACTAAAGGACTTCGAAGCTCTAAAGGCAGAAATGAAATGTCACCACATTTATCCAGAACGGACAACGAGACTTTCCTTTTCAGCAACCTGTCAAGGATGTGATTTTTCACAATTTACTCCTGCTTCAGACACTTTAGCTGGCAGGCAGCTTACCAGACAATGCTGAGGATAGTTTTCACTTTTTTCTCCTCCGTATGGCAGTTGTCAAGTATCTGAACCCACCATTAAAGCAAAGAGAAACATGGACTCAAAGAGCAGCCATTCTTTCTACTTCCCAGAGTAGTTTAGGACTCAAGTAAACCTTTTTAACTCGTCGTTGGTCATTTTAATGCTTGGTTAAACAACACTCTCGTTTACAGGAAAACATGCATTATTGCACTGTTACAGATGTATACTATTACAAAGATTATGTTTATTACTTCCAGCCTAGGTGCTTCAGGGAATGCTGAGGTCATATAAAATGACGTCCCCATTACTAACAGGCACCCAGAGCTGTGTGATCTGAAAACAAAATAACCTGAAAACCAGCATGACCTTCCCCCTGGGGCGAGGGGCCTGTCAATCCCAATATGGGTTGCGGCAGCTCTGTTTACCAGCCAGCTGATTGAAGCTGAGGTCCTACATGAATAGCCAATGATGGAACTAATGGGACCTCACCTTCAGGAAGGTTGCACACGGAGGCTAATTCGACCTGTCAAGAAGGCAAATACAGAATATAGGATGTGTGCTCTGGAAACATAAAGTTCACTAGTCTTTTGGTCATTCTGAATTGGTAAGAAAACTCAAGATTCAAGGAGCCTGTACAACCTCTTAAAGCTGTTTTCCTAGTTCAAACGGAGAAGCAAAAGCAGATAGACGGTTTGCTTTGCTTTTCTATCTGTGCCTGGCAGACTTTTTAAGAAAGGGTCCCTGGGGCCACTTTCTTGTTGTTTTGTGCGCTGTTGGGCTTTTCTGTCAGGCAGTTGAGAGTGTGAGGGATGAGAGGACTACATTTGTGTGTGTGTGTGTTTGATTGCTGTTTGATTAGGATAGATGCTGAGTCACAGTGGGACAGCTTACACACGACTGGTCGTTCGGCAACTGAACACCAGTAAGTAGCACAGTCTGATTTCAAGAGATCTAACTGGAACAGTTATGATGAGCACTCAGTTGTGATCATCTCCCCATCTTACAATCACACACATTCTTCCTCAATGTCTCACACTCCACACGATTGCAAGGGATCTGTGTCCTTCACGTTCTCTCAAGGGTATTTGACAAAGCTGAAATGTTTGCTGCTGCTGCTGTTGTTCCGTACAAGAGCTTTAGACACAGAGTAACATGTTACTGGCACTGTTCGATCCATTCCTCTACCCTTTCACTCACACATATTTATTTGCCTGGCTTTTCCTCAACTTGTAAATGAGAAGAAAAACACTAAGGTCAAATCACAATTATAAAAAAACATAACATAATATATAGTTGGATGATTATGTGTCAAATAAATCCATGGTTATGAAAAACAGTTGCTCAAGTTGCAGTTGAGAGAAATAAGTCACACTGCAATCAGGCAGTCACAATCAGGACTCTCTGTTCACTGGTGCAATGAGACTCCTGCAGAAATCTTGTTCATGAATGTGCTAAAGAATATAAAAATGATTATCATGAAAGTATAAAGCAGAGTAAATCCGAAAGCTGTCGAACTGAGATAAGTTCTGAACCGATATCTCATGAGAGATTAGCAAAACAACGAAGCTTTTATTATGCCAAAGTTGACCACTCGTGATCACGTGAGAAAGAAGCAGCATTTTTTTTTGTCATACTAAATACAACTTAGGGTTCTGATATAATGCTTCGCTGTGCAGTCCAATAAAATGCACAACATCTTTGGTGTTTCCCTGTTTTCTACAAAACCAACCCGGATATTGAGGGTGTGTGACATCATTAGTATGGTGGTACAGGACACGTACTATGTCACTAGTTATTTCTCTTTACTCTGAACATTTAGAATAATGTAAGTATATAACAGCAAAATACACTCACCGGCCACTTTATTAGGTACACCTGTCCAACTGCTCGTTAACGCAAATTTCTTATCAGCCAATCACATGGCAGCAACTCAATGCATTTAGGCATGTAGACATGGTCAAGACGATCTGCTGCTGTTCAAATTGAGCATCAGAATTGGTAAGAAAAGTGATTTAAGTGACTTTGAACTTGTTTGTTGGTGAACATGGTTGTTGGTGCCAGACAGGCTGGTCTGAGTATTTCAGAAACTGCTGATCTACTGGGATTTCCACGCACAACCATCTCTAGGGTTTACAGAGAATGGTTCGAAAAAGAGAAAATATCCAGTGAGTGGCAGTTCTGTGGGTGAAAATGCCTTTTTGATGCCAGAGGTCAGAAGAGAATGACCAGACAGGTTCGAGCTGATAGAAAGGCAACAGTAACTCAAATAACCACTCGTTACAACAGAGGAATGCAGAAGAGCAATGCAGAACGCACAACACACCCAAACTTGAGGCGGATGGGCTACAACAGCAGAAGACCACACTGGGTGCCACTCCTGTCAGCCAAGCACAGGAAACTGAGGCTACAATTCACACAGGCTCACAAAAATTATATAATAGGAGATTGGAAAAACGTTGACTGGCCTGATGAGTCTCAATTTCTGCAGCGACATTCCGATGGTATGGTCAGAATTTGGCATCAACAACATGAAAGCATGGATCCATACTGCTTTGTATCAATGATTCAGGCTAGTGGTGGTGGTGTAATGGTGTGGGGGATATTTTCTTGGCACTCTTTGGGCCCATTACGACTGTGTCCATAACCACAGTGTATACATCTTCTGATGGCTACTTCCAGCAGGATAACGTAATATGTCATAAAGCGCAAATCATCTCAGACTGGTTTCTTGAACATGACAATAAGTTCACTGTACTCAAATGGCCTCCACAGTCACCAGAACTAAATCCAATAGAGCACCTTTGGGATGTGGTGGAACGGGAGATTCGCATCATGGATCGGCAGCAACTGTGTGATGCTATCATGTCAATATGGACCAAAGAGGAATTCTTTCAGTACCTTGTTGAATCTAAGCCATGAAGGATTAAGGCAGTTCTGAAGGCAAAAGGGGGTACAACTTGGTACCAGTAAGGTGTACCTAATATAGTGGCCGCTGAGTGTTTATAACGATGTTCTAGTGTTTTTGGCGTATTTTGATGAAAAAAATCTGGTACCTTTAAATGGCCACCTACTGTACTAGCATGCATAATAGAGAGTGTTTAGTTGTTTTTGTTGATTCATGCGAATAGGGATTACTTTGAAAATGAGGAAGCCTATACACAAAACCTTTTGAACACACACACACCCTCATTTGTTTACTCTGAGGTAATGCAAACTGCTCCAGACCACAAAGTGCAACAATAAATCTAAAACTGAACTGATTTCTCAACATTGTAAATTATTCTAAGAATACTGTAGCATGTTTTACAAGAAAAAATGTTACAGTTTTCATTGAGTGTGCTACCTGCAGTTCTGAACAAAAAAGAAATTCAGAAAATCTTTCTACACATTCCCCCCACAGTGTTCTCTCTCTCTGTATCATTTTGAAAGAGTAAAGGAAAGAGAAATGTTTCAGCACACAGAGTCTGCAGTTTGGTACAAGCTGTACTTGAAAGATTTCAAAATTATATAACAACAGCTGCATAAGAAAAGTGTTGATTCTGATGTGTCGGAATCTCTTCACATGATAAAGTTTAAAATAAAGGTCTGAATTTTAAAACTGATCTGACCTGAAGTAGTCTTAACATCGTATTCACTTCATGAGAGCAACCACTTTATTTTTTCATTTCTATTTCCAAACGGGCCAAGGCAGGTTAAGTGATGTCTTTAAGGGAGCAGCAGTTGCACCTGCATATGTGGGTCAAAAGTCTGGTGCTGTGACCTTCCTGTATTTCTCAGAGCAAAACTTTGAGAGCCAAGAAAATACAGTCCTTTGAGAGCCAAGACAATTCATACAGAGCAGATAGCAGTGCATTTTGTTTGATGTAACTAAAACAAAAAAAAAATATCGAATTTTTTTGTTAATGCACATGTTTACCATATAAGCATTTTAGAATTTAGGAATGATCATTTACTGTATAAAGAATCACAAACTAAAGGATGTAGCAAACTAAAAAACTAATTGAAGTTAAGTTGTTGATGAATGATGATTAGATTATGTTTTACTTAATTAATGTTTAAATTGGTCTACATCAATATTAATACACAGTGTTAGATATATACAGATTTATAGTATAGTGTAGGGGTGTAATGGATCACGGTTGATCCGTGATTCGTACGGATCACAACCCACGGTTCGGAACACATGTGACCAGCGGATTAATACTTTTTTTTACTTGTAGATTAATCCTGAATTTGTAACGATCGCAGAGAGATTGCCTCTTGATTGTAGCATTTCAAATCACATGTATGAAAGCATTTAGGCTTTCCTGTAAAATATAATGATGATGGAAGAAGTTGTGGTAGATTATTCGGGATGTGGTGGGTTTCTTAGGTTATTAAAGGTGTTTTCTGTCACTACTTGTAAGCTGCATGATTAACCATTAGAAGATCAGAATCTCAACTCCCACACAACATAAATGTATATAAAAACATAAATGATGGTGATTTGCGTATTAATCCTTTGAATCGCTGCATTCAAATCTGTGTTTGAAAAGTGCAAAAATCAAGAAAGAGATTCAGTCTTTAGTCTTATGAGTTAGTTATGAATTTACAAACAGTCAAATAACACAGAAGTACTGGCATGACAGTTTATAGTTTAGATGAACCCACTGATGTTTATGGTAAACATTAAAATCACTGTCATATGCGTTTAACTTGACGCTCAAAAATGTTGTAGTTGTAGGCAGCAATTACATTATTTAACCCATAGGTGGTGACAACCAGCCATCAAAGATATGCAACTGAATAATTCTTTAAAAATGGTCATCTAGCAATGAAACATGAAGTTTTATGAGTGAATAACGGAGTCATTTATTGAAAATGAGACTAAAAATAAATATGGGTTGTACAAATTATAATGTTGGATTTCTACATTTAGCATTATCAGCAACAGTAATAGTAACAGTGAATTTTTCACAGTACTGAAAATTTTACCTTTTATTTTTATTCAGCTGATTATTTTATTATTTTATTTTTAATAAAATTACAGGTTCTAAGTTCTGTTTGTCTTGCAGTACTCTACTTGTAATGAATGGAAAGCAAATTACATTTGTCTCCTCCGCTTTTTGTCTGATTCGAAAAACGGTCCGATCAGTGACTAAAAAACCATTATGTGATCCGAACCGTGAGATTTGTGGTCCACTACACCATTAGTATAGTGTGTGTGTACACGCAAACTGATTCAGCAGATAAATAACTAGGTCTAACATAGCTAAGTAAAATTGCATAGCGCACAATCAGTTGATCAACTCCAGTCAGGTCAACTGCACCAATGCATTTTACACCCCAGTTCAAGAAAGCATCAAGTGAATCAGTTAGATGGCAGGAGGACAAGTTTTTAGTGTGTGTGTGTGTGTGTGTGTGTGTGTGTGTGTATAAGCGTGTTTAGCATTTGAAGCTGGACTTGGTTTATATATGCGTGCATGCATGGAAAATCTTCCATTAGGCCGAGTCGTGGGGGCAGGGATGATGCAGTAATGCACTGAGCCCCGATGCCCGGGGAGATATAGCCAGTCAATGCAATTCACGCTCACAGAGGAGCCTGGGAAAGGAGGGGTTGTTTGCTGCCTGGTGCCTGCCAGCTTGCCTACTTTGATCTGCTGCGAAGCGAATTCTGCCTTCTCCAAGTGGACCGGCATCTTCAGTGTGTACCTGCACTGCTGGAGGGTCTGCAGGAGCAGGACTGATGCTGACCATTGCTGATTGTTAAGCCATGGTTTGCTTAAGGTGCTTTAATGTAACAAGGACTGTGGCTTTCAGAGGACTTCTGAAAAAAGCAGACTACATTTTCTCTTTGTGTTAGTTTTTAGTTCAGTGTAACTTCATAGTTCAGTTCAATTTGGGGTCATTGTTATGGTGAATATCAATTATGTTAATATTAAAGTTTTTAAAACCAACATTCTTAATTACACATATACATATAACCAGAGCTTAATGCATAAATGAATAATTACCGAAACAAAACCAGGAAATAAAAGTTCCAGTGACAGACGTCCACCAAACAATTTCAGTTTTCCCAGAACGGTGATAGCGGAATAAAACAGCATCACATTTCTGAACGGTCTTTAATTATTTTGTGCCATATAACGTTATAGGTCAGTCATGGATAAAAACAAACATGCAGCTACAAACATAAATCATATCATGTGAACAATCACTATTCAGTTTACTCCACTATTATATGCCAACTGCCAAATAAAAAATATATAATAAAATGACTCAGTCTAATCTGTCATGTTTTCTGGCTGACATGAAATCGCTTTGCTTCTGTCTCTCGCTACCCTGATCCATTTCAGTTTCGATCTTCTGGAGATGTCTTTTAATCAGGCTCATCATCAGATTTACTCATGGTTTTAAAAAATTAAAATATGCATGACTGCTTCTTTGCCATTTTGAAAATACAAATATTATTTAGGTATTCCTATTTCACTACGCCATTATTTATTTTCACTGCCCACACCAACCAATGAGAGTGATTGTAAACATAAGAAAGCCAATAGTTAAACGTGACTTTTGTTTTAACTTGCGCATGGTGACTCTTCTCATGGTGACTATTCTCAAAAATAGCTTGCCAAGCTTACAATAAAATTTCATATTAGGAATCACCAATAAAATTAAACAACAACTGTCTCTTTATTTTCATTACTAAACATTTGAATCACAGAAAATCTGCAGTAATTCATGTCTGGTCCGAGCAACTCCCCCGAGAATTGTCAGTCTATAGCGATCGTTGATTGGCTCTTGTACTAGAATGTAGGGTTTCATTCACCATACTGACATTTACACTTCTCTCCATTGAAAACTATGTCTATAGTCTTTGTCACATACATGTTGGGTGTTGGTGGTTAACAGAGACTCTCCATAGGTGTAATATGTTATACTGTAAAACAGCCCTTCTTATTTAGCTATACCACTAAATCCAACCCTTACAAGGAAATCTGAGTCAAAATTTGAATGTGAAAACACCCTGTTATGTATGCTTTTAAAGCATTTATAATTATAAGGACATCTGGCATGTCCTCGATTAAAACATTTATGTATATCCTGTCTAATGTGTTTGAAACAAATCCAAAACAAGCATATTCACCAGTGGTCTCAAACTCCTGAATCTCGAGGCGCATCACACAGACGTCAGAGAGTCCTCTGGGATGGCCAATAATCATATTTCCTAGCTGCAATCTGAGATTCAGGTGAAGAAGGGTTCAGACCATGAGCTCAGGGCAGAGCTCATAATCACAACATAATTAGAGCGATGAACATATCATCTCATAAGTCCATTGATCCATGATTAAAACCATTTATAAAACCTAGACCGTTTGCAGAGCCAAAAGAGAGAAGGTGTACAGTACACAAAGCACACGTAATCGCTCTCCATCTTCATTATTATGCCAATGAAAATATATTAATATGTTTAGAGCATGTGCAACAGCAGTCATGCACGTTTATGTTTTACTCTTCTGCTTTTTTCCCCATCCTCCCATTCCTGCCTTCAACACACCCTCTGCACTCGTTCTCCATTCACTTTGCTCTTCGCTTTCCCTCTGATGTGCCTGTTTCTCTGCACTGTGCTTCACTGCAGTACTCGGTTAGTCTAGCTAAAGGCTGCTGGTTTTTGCTCAGAAACATCCATCGTTTTTCTGGAACTGGGGTCAGAGGGGTGAAAAAGGGCTGACGCAGAACAGGATCACAGAGAATAGGCAAACTAATGGACAAAATGCAATTTGTTTTCTACATGCAGATACATTTGTGCCAATTATCTTCTGCATCTTTAGGCTTGGAGCCATGTATTGATGTACCCTGATGTATTGGGCTCGTTTGATGCTTGCTTAAAATCTGATCTTTCCACATATTACATCATTTCTTTCCCCTCCAGCGGCTCATATGTGCTTCACTTTTCCTTTTTATTTATTTATTTATTTGGACGAATAGGTTTTGAAGACTATCAAACTGTTATATGTGATCATTTCAATTAGAGATCATCCGTTAATGTTTTTAACAAACCAAGGAGTGCTGTTTAGAGTTTTGCTCATTTCCTTTTATGGGTTTCAGTGGAGGAATCAAAGTATTTAATTCTGTCTTATCCTGACAGACCCTTATAATGGACCATCGGCATGATTATAATAATTACGTACGACTCAAACAATGCCTGCCAACTCCTTGTGTGTTTATGAATGGCACTTAGTCATTGGCAAAGCTGATCAGAGCCATACCCACCACCTAAGAATAGCAAGTCTTAATCTTAAGCAAATACAACCACATCATCCGGGAAAATGGCAGCACCTTTGCTTCAAACGCTAATACCAACATACAGTAGACTCATTCTGAAAACGTAGCCCTATATACTTTTCTGGAGATTGCAAATTATGTAGGCAGAAGTACATATGGCTATATTTCGTCTTTGAAACGAATGCTACGGCATGGTATGACGCCGTTCCTTTCCGCGGATTCCAGCTGACTGCTTACCTCTGGACAGCTTTCCCGGTGTTACCAGTTTGTCCAGTTAGCTCGCCATGTGCGTCGATAGACTCCAGCCTCCAGCGCCTAGACTGCAGAAGTTTGGCCACAGGACAAATGGTCATGCCCAACTGAGCCTGGTTTCTCGCAAGTTTTTTTTCCTTTACTTTCACAAATTTGTTCCTCGCTGCTGTCGCCACTGGCTTGCATGGTTCGGGACTTGTGGAGCTGAGCATCGATGGATTTGCTCGTCAGTGTTTGGACTCTCAGCAGTTAAAATTAACCCACACTGAACTGATCTAAACTGAACTTCAACTGTGAAAACTGAACTGACGCAGTTTCAATTTACTATAATCTTCTATTTTAAGCTGCTTTGACACAATCTTCATTGTAAAAGCGCTATAGAAATAAAGATGAATACTTGACCACAACGACGAGGTTCAAGCCCGGTAAAGAACGGTTCTAGAAAGCAGGTAAGACAAAAACAGAGGCTAAAAAATTAAATAAACAAGTAAATAACAGGGTGGGAACGTGGTAAAATCTGAAAATGTGGTCCTATTGGTCAGGTTTAGGGAAGGAGGAGGATGGGTCAGTCGATAGGTCAGTCAGTCAGTCGACAGCAGCCTCATGAAGGGCACTCGCAAGAGAAACTTGAGATCTCAAAAAGCTTACACAGTGGCCTCTGGTGGATTCGCGTATTTGGCACTCTGCAGAAATGTATATAGAGATACGTTTTCAGAATGAGCCTGGGTTGGTTAATACTTTCTCATATGCACTCTTAAAAATAATGACGGAATCCAAAACTGTTCTGGTATCTGACATCCAATAATAAGAATAATTAATTAACAATAAATACATAAATAAATAGATAATTAAATAAATAAAAATATAATATTTAACATTAAAAATTATGAAAACTTTTAAACTAGTAAAAAAACTGTTTGTGATTTATTTAAATTATTTGTATTAGTATTTTCCAGTTCATTCATTCATTTTCCTTTCAGCTTAGTCCCTTTATTAATTAGGGGCCGCCACAGTGGAATGACCCACCAACTTATCCAACTTATCCAGGATATGTGTTATGCAGCAGATGCCCTTCCAGCCGCAACCCAGTACTGGGAATTAACCATCCACTCTCGCATTCACACACATTCACTACAACCAATTTAGCTTAATCAATTCACCTGCACTGAATGTCTTTGGACTCTGGGGGAAACCAGAGCACCCGGAGGAAACCCAAGCAAAAACAAGGAGAACATGCAAACTTTACACAGAAGGCCAACTGACCCAGCCGAGGCTCGAACCAGTGACCTTCTTTCTGTGAGGCGACAGTGTTAACCACTGAGCCATCATGCCGCCCTTTATATTATTATTATTCATTCATTAACTTTCTTTTCGGCTTAGTCCCTTTATTAACCTAGGGTCGCCAGAGCGGAATGAACCGCCAATTTATCCAGCATATGTTTTTATGCAGCGGATGCCCTCCCAGCCGCAACCCATCACTGGGAAACATCTATACACAATCATCCAGACACATACACTACAGACAAATTAGCTTACCCAATTCACCAATAGCGCATGTCTTTGGACTTGTGGGGGAACCCAGAGCAACCCGGAGGAAACCCACACGAACACGGGGAGAACATGCAAACTCCACATAGAAATGCCAACTGAACCAGCCAGGGCTCGAACCAGCAATCCATCTTGCTGTGAGGCGACAGTGCTAACCACTGAGCCACCATGCCGCCCCATATCATTATTATTATCAACAGTAAGCATCCAAAAGCATCCAACTCTTACTTTAGTGAACAATCTAATGCTTTAAATAACCCAGAAACCTACAACATCAAAGATCTCTAAAGAACCTTATAGTAACTATAAAAAACCCATTCTGCTAAAAATAGTGCTTGAGAAGTAGAGCATTCTTTACTGAAGCTAAGAGCCATTAAAGGCCCAAATATAAACCAAAGACACGACTCTGAACATAAACTTCCAGAAAGCACTCAGAACAATAAACTCCTTTATTGATAAAAGAAGCAAAATGCAAAATGGCCTTTTTATTACAGGATGCTCAATGTGGTTTATCGCGTGTCAGATTAAAAGTGTTTTTTTAATGCAGCACAATGAGTACAGATCACCCCTTTTAAACAAAATTGTGCATAAAACAGCCCTTCCCAAAAGATGTGTTATGCTCCATTTGCACATACTTGAGACCAGGTACATCGTCTTCCTTTTAGTGAACATTTTTAGTACACAAACGTACCAAGAATACAAAAATACACCATTTCGAATGATCCATACTGCTCATAAATGAGGCCCGATGTGTAAATCCTGGGCCTCGTCTCACTGAAGCTTCCTAATCAGTGTGTCTGGATAAAGCTATACGGCGCTGTGCTTGAGTTAAATCAAGAGGAATCAGGAGCTGAAGGAGGAATCTCAGAGGGGATAAGTACTCTCTGAACCCGAGTAAAGACGTGGTCTTACATGTATATGTGTGAAAATGCCAAAGGAACCGTTCTGTGCCTTGAGAGCATGAGGGGACTGTGTGTTTAGCTGCTACAAACTTCACAGTGGTGGTCAGAATAAAAATGGACAGGTCGACAGCCTGCAGTGCAACTCCCCAAAGGCTTCTCTTATAAATAGTGTTAAGCCAATGGTCTTTTGTGGAGGGAGGAAAAGGCATTTACTTGCTCTGCGCCAGCCTTGAACTTGAAACAGGCTGTAGGTAGAACTCAGATCCTCCTGGTATTAGGAACACCGGTGGCCTGTTATGTGAACTGCAGCCTGCAACTTGCGTAATCATTCTGTGATTAGTAGAAATAGGTTTGAAATATTTTTTTCAGCCATACAGTATACTGAATATTATGAACATCCAGATGCCACTCCTAGAAAAAACAGATGAATATATAATATTTGTACTTTTCTAACAACATAAATGACAGCGGTGAATTAACAAACGGCAGAAAGCATCTTATAGTAATGTTTGCAGTTTGCACAAACTCTGCAATTCTTGATCAATTAAAAATGTCTTTTTGATTATGAAACATATTTGCGATCCTCAAAAGGGTCTTTTTATTATCGATTATTATTTAAACATCAAGGCAGCATGGTGGAGGAGTGTGTAGCACAATCGCCTCACAGCAAGAAGGCCGCTGGGTCGAGCCCCGGCTGGGTTAGTTGGCATTTCAGTGTTGAGTTTGCATGTTCTCCCCGTGTTTGCGTGGGTTTCCTCTGGGTGCTCCGGTTTCCTTCACAAGTCCAAAAACATGCACTATATGTGAATTGGGTAAGCTAAATTGTCCGTGCTGTATGTGTGTGAATGAGAAAGTATGGATGTTTCCTAGTGATGGGTTGCAGCTGGAAGAGCATCCGCTGTGTAAAACATATGCTGGATAAGTTGGCGGTTCATCCCGCTGTGGCAACCCCAGATTAATAAAGGGACTAAGCCGAAAAGAAAATGAATGAATGAATGAATGAATGAATGAATGAATGAATGAATTTATACATAATCTGAAAGCTGAATAAATAAGCTTTGTGGTTTGTCAGGAAAGGACAATATTTAAAAATCTGTATTTTGAGGCTTCAAAAAATCAAGGTATTGAGAAAAGAACTTAAAACTGTCTGAATTAAATGCCTAGCAATGCATATTATTAATTGTAAAATGTATTTTTTTTATATTTATAGAGAATTTCAAAAATATCTTCATGAAACATGATGTTAACTTAACATTCTAACGCAAAAAAAATAAATAATAATAATAATAATAATAATAATAATAATAATAATAATAATATATATATATATATATATATATATATATATATATATATATATATATATATATATATATATATATATATATATATATATATATATATATATATACAGTTGAAGTCAGAATTATTAGCCCCTCTGTTTGTTTTTATTCCCAATTTCTGTTTAACGGAGAGAAAAATATTTCAACACATTTCTAAACAAAATGGTTTTAATAACTCATTTCTGATTTATTTTATCTTTGCCATGATGACAGTAAATAATATTTGACTAGATATTTTTCAAGACACTTCTATAAAGTGACATTTAAAGGCTTAACTAGGTTAATTAGGTTAACTAGGCAGGTTATGATAATTAGGCAAGTTATTGTATAATGATGGTTTGTTCTGTAGACTATCGAAAAAAAATTGCTTAAAGGGACTAATATTTTTTACCTTAAATGCTTTTTAAAAAATTTAAAACTGCTTTTATTCTAAATGAAATAAAACAATTAGGACTTTCTCCAGAAGAAAAAATATTATAAGACATACTTTGAAAATTTCCTTGCTCTGTTAAAAATCATTTGGGAAATATTTAATAAAAATATTTAAATAAGAAAAAAAAACTTAAAGGGGGGCTAATAATTCTGACTTCAACTGTGTGTTTATATATATATATATATATATATATATATATATATATATATATATATATATATATATATATATATATATATATATATATATATATATATATAATAAAACTATATTATTTTGACCCATACAAAGTATTTTATTGCCAAAAATATACCTGTGCAACATAAGATTTGTGTTGTCCAGGATCTCGAATGTGACCTTCAAAATCTTAAAAACATATTGGGTCAAACTGAAACTTACAGTATGTTTTTTATAGTCCAATGACTTCTTATATGTCAAAGATAAGATTTTATTTCTCTTTTTATGATTTAAACATTTGTTTTGAGTGCCATAGAATGGATAAGAGGCTTTCGAACAAACTGTTCATATCCTTTTGATTTTCCAGCAAAATGAGTTCTTCATTTAAAAATTATTCAACATATGCTTTCACAAACAACCTAAGGAAAGGAATGTCTATCAGTAAATTTTTTTCACAAGCTATTCACTCACTGTCAATAAAAATTACATGAAAAATCTTTCATATATAGCACCTTTAAAACATTTCACTCTCGTTTGTCTATAATAAAATTGATTTTAATTTGTAACTGACTCCCAAAAAAATCCCACCACCAAAACACATAATGCACATATAAATATGCTTCCATTTTCTCAGTCCTTTTGTGACAAATAGTAGAATTAAAAGGATTTGGAAGATATAAATAACATAAGCATTTATCTTGCCATAATTAGCACTGATCCCTTTTTTCAATCCCAACAATTAGGTATATCTTTTCCCCCCAAGCACAAATCTCTATGCTAGCAGAAGCAAAATGAATCAAACACTGGTTCACGTGTCATTTTTTTCTAAATAAGGGTGGAATATAATTGAGTCAATGAGCAGTTAGTTAACCTACTTATTCAGTTCGCTTCTGCTCGAGCTGCATGTGCAGAAACTGGAAAGCCAGCAACATCAAGACATCAAACAACATCAAGATCAATGCAAATTATCTCATGCAATGTTATATTTCACCCTCCTTCTCTGATGTTGCAGTACACTGTATATGTGATATGAAAAATAGACATAAATCAGTATACCTCACTTCTCAAATGCTCATGCACAACATGTCTTGAAGACCCTGCCAAAAACCATTTTGTATATGAAGAATGTTCAGCTATCCACTTACTTGGCAGTGATCTCTCATGCAATAAACTGGACAAGGGACCAATTTTAATCAATACTTTCACAGAATCACATGAGAGCAAATCTCATTTTCAGGACAAACCACAGACCAATAGCTCCACAGCCTTTTTTCAAATGTGCATTGACAGTCTACTTCAATTTACGGACCCCTAACATCCATCTCGGACCTTAATGCGGTTGAACAGTGAGCTGCATCCACATCCAGGACATGCTTTCACGGTCAGCAATCAATTATTTATTAACTTAAGTTGCTCCAAGGTTCAGAGGTCCCTGATCAGTCCTCAAAGTGCTCTGATTCTCCGTGACAAAACTTCCAAGTGCTGTCAAGTTGCAAGTGCTTCAGTCATTTATTAAACCCCTGCTCACTCAGTACAGGTGCACCTACTAGTCATCTTCAAAAATTAATGTGCTATCATGTAGGAATTATCCATCAGGAGTAGTGTAGGCGCAATATCGTGCACATAACGTGTGAAGACCACTCTGCACTGTAAACAAACGTGCATTTTATTTTCACTCATCGCAAGTCTTAAAATAAACAATAAAACCACGCAATTCAAGAATAAACGCATCCGTATTTTGCTTACCTTGCGTTTAAGTTAGCGGTTCAGACTCGCTTTCCCGTACGGATAATAGTGAATATTCCTCCGGGTGAGAGGGTTTGGTGCGCGTGCGGACGGTCTGTTACTCGCCGCTGTTTGAGATCCTGACAGCGGCGCTCAGGATTCCCTCTGCCCGTGCCTCGCGCTTCCATTGGTCGGCGGAGCTCCCCGCAGCACCCCGCTCCTGTACGGGAGGAGGGGCAGAGAGAGATGCAGTCGTACACGCGACGACATGCAAACACATCCGAAGAGCAAATCTGCTATTTAATGAATGAATGCGCTGGTGGTGTTTAAAGAGGTTTATGAGTAAAATTATGGAATGCAAGGAATAATCTTCGCGTCAGGATGAATAATGCGGGATTGGGTGGCATTTACAAGGCTTTGAAACAAAGAAGCACTGCTGCTAGTTGCTGTTTCTTTCTCTTTGTTTTGTGCAGTGCATTTTGGGGTCAAATCAGCATTACACAAACGACTTTACTGGAATAGATGTTTGTGCATTGGTAAAACAGACGTATAAAGCTTCTAATGGGAAAGACAGAGGGAGAAAATAAGTAATGCAGTGATTGCCAACTTAACTTGATATGAAGGTTCAAAAATTACATCCATGGTGTAATATAATTTACATAATGTTATATAATTGTATATCATATGTAATATAACAGGCCCGTAGCCAGGGGTGGGTGTGGTGGTTCGGAAGACTCACCCCTCAATGGCAAAGGTTCAGAATTTGTCCCATACATGAGCTCATTTGTCATATTTTGACTGCTATGCCATCATGGTGAAAATAGCCTATAGAAAAAGGCTTTACAACCAAGCAGAATCCTCTGTTGGATGTCGCTTATGTGTGCCTTCAGCTAATCAGCTAACAAATATTTTTATAGTACAACATTCAGCTGTGCAAGAAAACATTCAATCTGGTATAAGAGAAGTCATGGATCACTACTGTATTGTTGAGAAAACAATTTACAACTTTTATTTTAAATATTGGACCTTATTCTTGAAACAAAAAATGATCAATAAAAAGGCTTGAAGCACCAAAAGCGTACCATATTAGATAGATTTTTAAATAGAAAATAGAAAATCGTCAAATTGTGGTTATGATGACCTCTCGACAAGCTAATTCAAAATAGTGCTTAAAATGTCACGAAAATGCAGTATTTAAAATTCATAATTAAATAGAAAATGAGGTGTATAATTGCAAAACAGTCCACGTAATGAGAAAAAAGAACCACCTATTACACCAGATTGGCTACAGTCCTGATATAATATGTAAATTATATTGTACATAATATTTAATAACTTAATTATTCATTCATTTTCCTTTGGCTAAGTCTCTATTTCAGAAGTCGCCACAGTAGAATGAACCGCCAACTATTCCAGCTTATGTTTTACTCAACAGATGCTCTTCCAGCTGCAACACAGTACTGGAAAACACCCATACACTCATTCACACCACACACACGCATACACTACAGCCAATTTAGTTTATTTAATTCACCTATAGCGCATGTCTTTGGACTGTGGGGGTATTTAGAGCACCCGAAGGAAACTCACGTCAACATGAGGAGAACATGCAAACTTCACACAGAAATGCTAAATGACACAGCCGGGACTTGAAACAGTGACCGTCTTGGTATGAGGTGACAGTGCTAACCACTTGAGGTATATATTCACCCTGAAATCTTAGAGGTCAACACTTTTAATAATGCAAAATTATTTATTCTATCTATTTAGTTTCATTTATTTAGTCATTCATTTAAACACAGAAAACAAATCACTGGTCCTAATTTTATGCGTTCAACCTTGTGGTTCTATAGTGTCACTAACACATTGTCACTATTCATTTTATATTCACACACAAAAAAAAGAATATCACGCTTTTAGGGTTTCTTTTTTATCTGGCTCAGGCACAGTTTTGGCAGCCATGAGTGTGATTTTCACAGCCTCTGGTGTCAACTCGGATTCTGTGCAAATGAATGCAGCGTAACTTTGCAGACTTTGCACACACATTAGTAAGCAGGCCTACGGGAATATGACTTCATCAAAAAAATTCATTAAAAACATGCATGCTTCTCCAAATCCAAGTCTAAAGTAATAAACTGCTACACATCCATGCGAACAATTACACAAAGGCTCAAAAGGGAGACACTATGAGTGTGAATTGATGTTTCTGCTGCATTAGATGATTTAATTATGTTCAGCACCTTGGCCAGCGACCACAAGAACCATTACAAAGAAATTGAGCTACAGCAGATATCAGACCAGTTTAAGCAACCAAATTACAAAGTAAAACCAATAGACATGCACATATAAAATATTGTTTTTTTTTCTATATTGAGCAATTACATGAAAATGTCAACCTCATCATGAAAAAGTGTTTACCAAAACAACAAAACCCATTTAAATGTGTTCATTTAGGTCTTTATTTTATTGTAATGATGTGCTCTCATTGAATTTTTAAGGAAATTGTTTTGTTTATCCATGAATATGAGGTTTGTGCCAATGGTGAAAATGTCTTTTTTAATCCAACCACATTTCATGCTTTCAAAAAAGGGGTTAAAGTCTCACTTTTTCCATACTTCATGTTAACAGTAAGCATTCTGCAGAAGGATTGGGGTCTGTAGTATAAATAATTACACTCACTTTTTCAAAACATCACTACCTTTTAAATATTTGAGCTACATATTTAAGATGTCATGAAGCTTCACATCTCGTGTCACATCTGTAACAATTTAATGAAAAAGTTTATATTGTGTAATAAATGTTATCACAAATGGCTGCGTAAAACATGTGCAGGATAAGTTGGCGGTTCATTCTGCTGTGGCAAACCCAGATTAATAAAGGGACTAAGCTGAAAAGAAAATGAATGAATGACAAATAAAATGAAACTATATACAAAGCCAAAATATGTCCAAGCTAATTATGATCGACAATTCATCTCAAGTCTTTAAACAACCATAATATTACGTCTAAACAACCATAATATTACGTTATGGATGTGATCATTTTGAACTTCCTATTAATATATGAGCAAATGACTAGACCATATTTCTTCATTATGATGACGTTACAATTTTTATTACATATTTATTATACATAATTTAAGCCCTAAACGTCACACGATCCTTAAGAAGTCATTCTAATATCAAAACCAAGCTGTATTGTTATTATTTTTATGATTATTATTATTATTATTACATATACATACATTTTCCGTTGACTTAGTCTTCAATTCAGAGGTCGCCACAGTCGAATAAACCGCCAACTATTACAGCATGTTTTATGCAGCGGATGCCCTTCCAGCTGCAACCCAGTACTGGAAAACACCCATACACACTCATTCACACACACACTACGGTCAATGTAGTTCATTCAATTCCCCTATAGCTTATGTCTTTGGACTTTGGAGGAAACTGGAGCACCCGGAGGAGACCCACGTAAACACAGGGAGAAAATGCAAACTCCACACTGAAATGCCAACTGACCCAGCCGAGACTAGAACCAGTGACCTTCTTGCTGTGAGGCGACAGTGATAACCACTGAACCACTGTGCTGCCATTATTGTTATATTTAAAATATTCGTTTGTCAATATTCTCAATGTGACAATGTAAAATTATTAAGTGTCATATTTTATCAATTTAATAATATGCATCCTTGTTTTTTTAAAATATTATTTTATTATAGTTAATTATTTTAATAGAATTATTATGAATTAATGTAATTAATGGATTATTAAACTTTTTAAAACAAGAGGGTGTGTATTTTACATACGAATATAAACACTTCTTAAAATGAATAGATTAAAAAATATTTATTATTATCAGAATCAGAATTTTTATTGTCATTGTACAAAATACAATGAGATTTGTTATTGCCCTTATTTTCAGTGTAGGTCTTACTTGCCTTAAACAACAATAATAGTAACAATTGTTGCTTTTACATAATTTTATTTGGACATCACGGTGGCGAAGTGGGTAGCATGATCAATTCACAGCAAGGAGGTCGCTTGTTTGAGCCTCGGCTGGGTCAGTTGGCATTTCTGTGTGAAGTTTGTATGTTCTCCCTGTGTTTGCGTGGGTTTCCTCCAGGTGCTCCGGTTTCCCCCACAGTCCAAAGACATGCGCTATAGGTGAACTTAATGTTAATGTTAATGGGTGTGTATGGATGTTTCCCAGTGATGGGTTGCAGCTGTAAGGGCATCCGCTGCGAAAAACATGTGCTGGATAAGTTGACGGCTCATTCCGCTGTGGAGACCCCGGACCAAATAAAATCTCCTCTGATAAATACAAAAACTTTATACAATCATATCATTTAAAAAAAGATATTATATTTCATAGTGAAAACATCATTATGCTTCCCATATGAATCTCTGATGTAAGGTCCAGCAACCGTGCTGTAACCAGAAGAGCTATAATAATACGATATAACTAAATATTTCTGCATTATTCTCTCTGCACAGATTCAATTAAGCAGCTGAGAGACCGTCCTCTGCCATTGTGCACTATAATTGTAGATGACAATGATATCTGCTATGGACAAAGTAGTGATTTGTGATGAGCACGACACATCTGGTGGAGAGTAATTTTAGCACACTGTAGCAAATGATCATTTAGAAACGTATTGTGCGATATTGACTTTAATTTCTCCTTTGGACACAGGTTTGTAGTGAAATATGATAGAGAGTGGATAGAGCAGAGCCATAATTACAGAAGCCACATTATATGCTTGAGTAATGACTGCTTAGTAATAACATAAAAAGCTTTCAACATCACACCTTCAGAATTCCTATTTCATAAATCAGCCCAATAGAGTCCAACTATAAATTGATTTTTAACAATAACTAATAAATCTTTAAAAACAGACCTATTGTGAGCTAAAAGGATGTTAGTTGATTGTATATATGCTTTTGTTGTACCCATATATTTGTGTTAAGGCCATTTATTTACCCATTTACACCATGCACTATAACTGAGGACAAAGGACAAGACATCTTTCAAAGTTCAAACCACAGCCATAACAATAAAAATATAGAAACGATAATGATTTCAAAATGGTCTCAAATGGATAAAACAATGATAGGCAGTCAGATTGTCTTTGATTATAAAAGACTCACACATTTAGTGGACAATGTAGAGGAAACGTCATCAGAATGAATGATGAAAAGTATAACAGATGCTAATATGCAATCTAGGCTAGCAAACAGAACAAACATAATAAAAGTACCTCAGCTATTCAGTGCTAGTTTGATATATTTGTGGTTTCCAACATTTTGCAGAGGTGGTAGCCAGAAATTTACCATTAAAACACAATAATCTAAATTAAAAGAAATAAATAAAAAATTATGGGAATATTAAGGAATTACACAAAAAGTGGGCGGATATTAATGCACTCTACTTAACACATGGATGACCATGTCATCTTAAACATTAATGTAACATTTTCTGAACAAAAAATTGTTTTATTCGAAAAAGTGTTTAATTAATTAAGTTCTTTAAACTCAAGAAAAACATGATTAGGTCAAAGGTGCCATATAATGAAAATCTCGATAAACCTAGGCATAGCTGGATAATAAGTGTTGAGTACACTAAATTGACATCTTGTGAGCCTCAAACACCACTATTTCCTCTTTCTCATGTAAGTCCAATGAGTGCAAATGCTCGTCTATAAACAGGCCAATCGGAACAAAACACAGACTCTGATGATCCATATGAGATTATTAATATTCATGTTCAATGCTGCATTTGATTGGCCAAAACGTTTATCTAAGGTTTTGTTAAACATACTGTGTATGTGGGTCTCTTATTTTGAAAACGCAAAAGGGAGACTAAAAAGAATATTTTTTTCTGAAGCAGGCAAAAGATTGACAGAACACAAAAAAGTTGGATATACGGATTATACATTTATTCAGCACCACCCCAATAAAGCATAGCTATTTGTTCAACACAGGCTCATTGTGAAAACGTAGCCCTGCGGACGTTTCTGGAGACAGCGAATTAAGTAGGCGGAGGTACATATGGCTGCATTTCATTTTTTTTTAAATGAACGCTACGGGGCGGTGTGACGCCATTCCTTTTCGTGCTTACCAGCTGACCGCTTACCTCCGTATGGACGGCATTCCAGCTGTAACCAGTTTGTCCCGTTAGCGTGCCACGTACGTCGGCGGATTTGACATGCAGAGAGGAGTTGACCACAAAGACGGGTGTTGAGTCCGGTGAAGAGCGGTTCCAGAAAGCAGGCAAGACAAAAACAGAATCCAAAATATAAAACAAACAGGTGAATAGCAGGGTGAGAACGTGGTAAAATCTGAAAACTTGGTAAATAAAATAAAATCAGATGAGGGTTTTTATTTTTTTGGATTGCTTTTGAAACGTGTTGGTTGAGTTTAGGGAAGCGGGTGGGTGGGTCAGCCGATCATTTGCTCAGTCAGTCAGAAAGTCTGTCAAAAAGTGAGTCAACAGCGGCCTCTGGTGGGTTTACGCGAGAACAGCAGGCGTGAGTGGCACTCGCAAGGGAAATTTGAGATCTCAAAAAGCGTACACAGCGGAATCTGGCGGATTCGCGAAAACAAAAACTGCTGAATAACGTGCCGCCGGGACGTATTTCGTGGTCTCCAGAAACGTCCGTGGAGGTACGTTTTCAGAATGAGCCTGGGTTGTATTTGTTTGCCACAGCCATACACCCTTTAGCCCAAGAACGGTTACTCACTGAAGCTAAGCAGGGCTGAGCCTGGTCAGTACCTGGATGGGAGACTACATGGGAAAACTAGTTTGCTGTTGGAAATAGTGTTAGTGAGGCAAGCAGGGAGCGCTCAACCTGCGGTCCTAATGCCCCAGTAAAAGTGCACTGTAAAAAATGGCCGTGATTTCAACGGTAAAAAACTGTAAAAATGCTACAGTAAAAATAAGTAACCAGGTTAACAGTATGTTTCCTTAATAAATACGGTGAATAACCGTAAGTTGACTTTCCCAGAATTCCCTGCATGGCAAATCACTTTTTATGCTTTTTGTTAACATTACTATGGATCTTTTTAGTTGTTTCCACACCAGTTATGTACAATAGAGATTTATGTTACATCTAATGTTGATAAGCAATGTTTATTTCATGACTTTAATTTTATGTGTGTTACCATACTAGTGTTTAGTAGCTGTGTGAATGACACCTTCTATATACTGATACACTTTTCAGCTAATGGGAAAAGTTGTTTTTGATGTACATTGGTTCATTATGTAACTTTCTCATCACCACCTGCATATAGATGTGCTAACATGTCTATCTGTGTAACAAAAGACATGTAAATGTTGGTAATTCAAAATACTTTACATCTATAAATTAATGAAATATGGTAGTTTACTGTAAAAATGAGAAATTGCTTTTACGGTTGGTACTGTATTTTAAGGGTGAAAAACAGGCAACCACAGCCTGTTTTATTACCGTAAATTTTACTGACTTATTTTTTACAGTGTGAAGGGGACACTATACTGTCAGTGAGCATCGTCTTTCGGATGAGAAGTTAAACTGAGGTCCTGACTCTCTGTGGTCATTCAAAATTCCATGGCACTTTTCATAAAGAGTAGGGATGCAACCCTGGTGTCCAGGTCAAATTCCCTCCATTGGCCCTTACCCATCAAGCCTCCCATTCATCCCCATCCACTGAATTGGAATAAATGTACTGCACTAGTTGAATGTGTATATTGTGAGGTGTTTGTAAAGAGACAACAAAAATATGTAAACTGCTGAGTATACAGTAAATGTTTAAAGTACACTTGTGCTTTAAAAAAAACCAAACTTTTCGTTCCAGGGGTAATTCCTGTGGTTATAAATGAGCATATAAAACCATTTCTGGAGAAGTTTTGAACTTACTTTAGCCACAAACATACTACGTAGATATCAGAAAACAACCTAATATATTTAATTAGTGCACTCTATGGCACCTTTAAGAATTGTTGACTGAAAGGTTTTTTGAAGAACCAATAATGGTTCTTCTTTAGCGTCACTGTGAAATACCATTTAAAACCATTATTTCTAATAACGTAAGGCTTTTTTATATAAATTACTTATAATTTCATGTCATGTTCACATGTTTGTTTCATGCATCCATAAATGGCACAGTCTGGGCCAGGCAGCAGGGACAGTGATATTTACACAAGCTATCACATGGCTGTGTAATACACAAGGCACATCACAACACGTCTCTATCACACAGTGTGTCCATGGCAATTGCAGGACAGGGCAAAACCGAAATCAAATTTCCACTGAGACTTGTGTCAAATCACAGCTAAAGGTCACCTCTGAATTTAGTGTGCGGTCACAGCCTCCACCTCCCATGTGTCGTCTGAATCAGAGGACATGAAAAATGCGATCGCTGCTCAATCCTGGAAATGTGCCCCCACACAGCTGTCCTCTGCCTCGCTCACCTCGGCCTAAATGATTTACCAAAAAAAAAAAACATTGGTTATTTAAAACATTAAACAATACTTACACTATTAGTACTTCATTTATTTGTACATTTGTCATTCTAAAGCTATATTTCTTTTATAAGGAGAACTTTTAAAAATAGAACATGATTAAAGATGGCTCCACGGTGGCACAATGGGTAGCACGTTCGCCTCACAGCAAGAAGGTTGCTGGTTCGAGCCCTGGCTGGGTCAGTTGGCGTTTCTGTGTGGAGTTTGCATGTTCTCACCGAGTTGGCGTGTTTTTCCTCAAGGTGCTCCGGTTTCCCAAAACAAGTCCAAAAAATGTGGCATAGGTGAATTGGGTAGGCTAAATTGTCCGTAGTGTGTGTGAGTGTGTATGGATGTTTCCTAGCAAAGAGCATCCGCTGCATAAAAAAACATTTGCTGCATAGGTTGGTTGTTCATTCCGCTGTGGGGACCCCAGATTAATAAAGGGACTAAGCCGAAAAGAAAATGAATGAATGATTAAAGATACTATAAAATACTTTTGTTAAGTCAGAAGTGGCTTAAAAATGAATTACTGAAAGTTTAGACCAGGGGTGCCCAAATAAAGGGCCTATAAAGGGCCAAAAAGCAAACTTGATTGAGGGCTGTGGGCCGAATATATACCAAACCATATATATTAAATTTGCCATGGGTAATTTTCTAATTTATTCGGTAATACTTAAAAATTAGAAAAGGCTTCTTTAAATCATATTGACTAATGCAGTATCATAGTTAATATTTTATAATGGCCTTATTACAATAAATACATAAACAGTTTCATCTATAACACAAGTTCAATGCTGAATACACTAGTCAAGCTTACTTTGGCCCCAATTCTATTTTTGTACCTCTACCCCTTCCCCTACCCCTTCCCCTTGGCCCTTGAAACAGAGTGTGAAGAGCTTCAAAATTTACACCTAAGAAATAGGACAGCAATACAACACCTGCACACCTCATCATTAGTCATTATGAGCTTTTGCTTCATATGAGATCGTGACTGCTGAAGTTACTCCTTATTTTAACTTATTTTTACAGACACTGCAAAAAAGTCATTCCCAGCCACTAGTCTTTTCTGACAGGGTATTCGAGTGTCATCGAATGACAGAATGTTGTGGGACTACTATCCAGGAGTTATTATTATGGATTATAGATAGCGAAATTTAGCAGTTTTTATTTTAGCGTTTTTTTTTTAAGGCATGACGGTAAAACTCAAACGCGGTTATGAATATAGTATAACATATGCTTGTTCGTTGTAAAAATTTGTAATAATGACAAAAAATACCAATTTGTGCATCTCCTGACTTCCGGGTGCAGCCGTTGTGTCTGGTGTATTCTGGGAAATTTTCTTAACCCTTGGTTTCGAGTGTGATCCTGAAAAATCTCTCTTTCGAGCGATATCTAGCCCTTTCCATTAGCCCTACACCTTTAAGCTAAAGAGAATTGGAACATCCGAGAATCGGGGGAAGGGGAAGGGCTAACGGGTAGAATTGGGATTGGGCCTTTGATTTGCTCGCAGATGTCTTGTGCAATTTGCTGACAGTATTTACATTTTAACAGTCTGATTCCTTCACAGTATTTTGTGAATTGAATCATGTAATTTCAGTTGGGTTTTTTGTAACTCAGAAATAAAACAAAGAAATAAAAGGTTACGTTAAATTTGAAATGATGATCTCTGTCAAATGCATTCACTGCAACCACCTCCCCATCATTCTCTCTTTTCAGAGGGGATGGTGGGCCAAATCAAAAGTTACCGTGGTTAACTTTGGGCATCTCTGGTTTAGACTAAAGATGAAGAAATATAAGAAACAAAAACAATGAACAAACAATTAAAATAATAATATAATTATATGATAATAATATATTATTATTATTTTTATCATCATTATTATTATTATTATTTACTTATTTGACATTTTTTAAAGAATTTCTTTAAATTTAAAATGACAAATTTTCTATTTTTTTCTCATTTTTAACTAATAAATTAACATTTACATTAAACAATTAACTGCATTGGACAGTTAAATCTTAAGGTTTGAAACAGAAGTCTATTAGGTATCATCACTGTAATATAATACCAAAACACTATTTATTGAGCTTTGTACGATTTTTTCAATTTTAAATAGATATGCTCCACCTCTATTATGCGAGTTTGTGGCACACAAGAATAATAATGGTCGAGTAACACAATCTATTACTAGAGGAGACTGTGCTGTGCAGTTTAGACGCACAACTTTTGCACGGTCAGTCTTTTCAGTTAGAGCCAGCCATTTCTGGAACACACTTCCTCTTGATTCAAGGGGTATTACAAATTAATCAACATTTAAATACAAGTTAAAGAAATGGCTAAAAGCAAATCAAGTTTGTAATTATGTGTAATTCTTTTCTCTAACTTTTTATGAAATTCTTATTTTATGCTTTATCCTTTTGTCGTGTGTAACTTTACGGTTGTTGTATGTGTGATAATGTGTTTTTTTGATTTTAGGTTGCCTTTTAAGATCTGGCAGGGGGCAACAGATGAAAATTAGCCCTTGTGGCTTAATTGTGGCTTATTTACAGTTTTACCGTTGATCAATAAGCATTGTCCCTGTTAAATAAATACATACTTATAATAAAAACAACCAATTATTAATTTAACACTTTATTTTACCATGAGCAAGTATTATTGATTATTGAGTTTATGCATTATTTACTGTTATTACTATAGTAGGCATGTGTAACTTAACAATGACACCGCCAACTGTTTCCAATCAGTATTCTAAAATAATATTTATGTCGACAATAAAAATGATTATTAAGCATTTTTAAGGAGTATTCTTGATGACACCATTTGTGCCAAACTGCAAAATATGCAGAATGATGTAATAAATAATGTGTTGCAGTATAATAGTTGGTTATCATAAATGTTGGCACCTTTTACAGCTGGAGGCAAACATTTACGAGTATAATAACAATCCGACACTGAGAGCTTGGCTTGTCAGGGTGATTCACTGTCAGTTTAACCGGCTTTTAGAAAGGCTTTCTTGCCTGTAACCTGCCGGCAGATTAAACAGAAGTCTTTATGTCAGTAACCTATCAGCATATTGACAGTTTTTATGGTGCAGCACTGATTGGAATGGTTCACTGGAAAACTGTTTCTGCTTCCTGCGATGCTGAGTACAAGGAAAAGACGACCCTGGGGAATAAACATTGAGGTCGTTAGTTGATATAAAAAATAGCGGGACTCAGAAATAAGGGGAAAAGGGGGCAATATTTCACCAGGGTTATCTAGGAATTACCAAAGGAGTTTGTCAAGCTTTAGAAGCAGATGAACTGTACCCTACTAAATGTTTTCAAAAGGCGGTAAACAAAGGAAGAGGATGAAAAGCATTTTAACAATGAATATTTTATATACGCATGAATTATTAATGCTATTCCTCCAAAATTTCCACAACAAGCTCTTTGCTTTAAATTAAATAAATACTTTTTTAACAGTTTACTTCCTCTTCTTTTCTATTCCAAGCATAAACTAAGCCAAGAAAAAAAGAAAGAAAAATCATTAAATCCATGAGGAAATGATAGTTACCTCAGTCAAAGGATAAACTCTTCTTTTATAATAAAAATTCAGTTTTAGAAAAAGGTGGACTGGATCCAGATTACATTTGACACTACATCAAGAGCATAACCAATTAGCTTTATAAACAAATAGTGAATTGTTGGAGAAGATGATGTCATTTAGATGATAAAGTGATAACTTCGATTAATTAAAATAACTGAGACTTTACACTACCTGACAAAAGTCTTGTTGTTAATCTCAGTTGTAAGAGCAACAAATAATTACTTGACTTGTCGTTGATCATTTGGAAAAGTGGCAGAAGATTTTTCCGATGAATCATCTGTTGAACTGAATACCAATCATCACAAATACTGCAGAAGACCTATTGAAACCCGCATGGAGCCAAGATTGTCACAGAAATCAGTCAAGTTTGGTGAAAGGATAATCATGCTTTGAGGTAACATTCAGTATGGAGGCCCGCGAGATATCTGCAGAGTGGATGGCAACATCAGCAGCCTGGGGTATCAAGACATGTATGCTGCCCATTACATTGTAAACCACAGGAGAGGGCAAATTCTTCAGCAGGATAGCGCTCCTTCTCATACTTAAGCCTCCACATCAAAGTTCCTGAAAGCAAAGAAGGTCTAGGTGCTCCAGGATTGGCCAGCCCAGTCACAAGACATGAATATTATTGAACATGACTGAGGAAAGATGAAGGAGAAGGCATTGAAGATGAATCCAAAAAATCTTAATGAACTCTGGGAGTCCTGAATGAACGCTTTCTTTGCCGTTCCACATGACTTTATTAATAAGTGATTTGAGTCATTGCAGAGATGTATGGATGCAGTCCTCCAAGCTCATGAGAGTCATACACAATATTCATTCTTTTCTCACTGCACCATGCCTTTATATTCTATACTGTACATTATTTAGACTTTTGTCTAAGCAAAATTTAACCTTATTGTCCTAAATAAATAATTAAAAATCAAGGCATGATCATATTTTATTTTGGAAAAATAAGCGTAATCTAGATTCACTTCTGATACCAAATGATCAACTAGAAGTCAAGCTGTGTTCAAGATGTTAAGGTTTTCTTCTAGCAACATATGCGGAGTTATTTAAAATTAAATGAGATTTGTCTATCAAATATTGAAGTGGATAAAATTTGAATCAAAGTTTTTTTAAAAAAGGGTGTTGTCTAATATATAGTTTTAGGACAACTTTGATTAAAGGTTTTGATCCACTTCAAACGCTCATGACTTTAAACACCAAGTTCACGTTTCCATGTCAATCAGACACAAACAATCTGAAGTGAATAGGTCACAGATGTGCATGTAAGTAGTCATCTGGTTTTAGTGATTGACTGTAGGCCAATGTATTCAATTCAATTCACCTTTATTTGTATAGCGCTTTTACAATGTAGATTGTGTCAAAGCAGCTTCACATAAACTATGATTGTAAATTGAAATAGTGTAGTTCATTTTTCAAAGTTTAAGTTCAGTTCAGATTAGCTCAGTTCAGTGTGGTTTAATAATCAAACTGAGAGTCCAAACACTGAAGAGCAATCCATCGATGCACAGCTCCACAGATCCCGAATCATGCAAGCCAGTGGCGACAGCGGCAAGGAAAAAACTTCACCAGTTGACGAAGGTGAAGAAAAAACCTCGAGAGAACCAGGCTCAGATGGGCACGACCATTTCTCCACTGGCCAAACGTTTTGTGCAGAGCTGCAGTCTCAGTGGCGGAGGCTGGAAGCTGGACCTCAGCGAAGACTCGGCTGTCCCTGGAGCATCACAGGAATCAGTCTCATGCTCTCCAGTCCTCCAAGACCACCGCAGTAGCTGCTCAGGATACGGCCTGGTCCAGGATATGGAAATATTGGGATCATCTTGTCGCTGGTCTTGGATCGAATCAGTGGTGCTGCGTGGTCTGAGGGTCTCAGGATGAGTATCCCCAGGTGGAAATAGAGAATAAAGAGAATAATTAGCGTAGCTGCTGTTCATAGTGTATATAAACGAGATGAAAATGTAAACTTTTATAATGTAAACTACTATAACAAATAAATGACCATTATTTTGTTGACTGGGTCATTTGCTGGTTTTATTAGGTTTTCAAATAGGCCATGCTACTCGTTGACATGTGAAGATTACAAATAACGTTAGGCCTAACATTAATGAAATTGTTACTGGAGGTAGCAAATTATTACAGAAAAGTAATAAAAAAAGAGCAACTGCTGTTCAGAAAAGGCACAAACCCTTTCCCTACAGTTGTGAACTATTCATTCATTCATTCATTCATTCAATTTCTTTTTGTCTTACTCCCTTTATTATTCTGAGGTCATCACAGCGGAATGAACCGCCAACTTATCCAGCATATGTTTTACACAGCAGAACCCATCACTGGGAAACATCCATACACTCCCATTCACACACACTACGGACAATTTTATGTTACCCAATTCACCTGTACCACAAGCCTTTGGAGCGCCTGGAGGAAACCCACGTGAACATGGGGAGAACATGCAAACTCCACACAGAAACGCCTACTGACCCAGCCGAGGATCAAACCAGTGACCTGAGGCGATCGTGCTACCCATTGCGCCACCATGCAGGCCTTTAGTGGACTAAAATGATCATTTTAAAGGGGTGAATGAAAACGAGTGAGTCTTCACCGGAAGACATTTTGTTTTGCTGTTTGAAACGAATTAACTTCTTGTTCAAACAGTGTGATAACGTTAGTTGATTTGCACTTTGCTTGCTGTCTTTTAGTTAAAAAAGTAAGTATTTCAAACTCTCTCATGTAGGCTATACAAATGTTAATTTATCAATTAAATAATAATAAAAAAAAAAAACTTACAAGGATATTCCGCTGTGGATGTCATCGTGGAAGTGGAAATTAATTCGGAGCGCGAATTCTCACATTGCATTATGGGTATATTTTCTAGCCAAAGATGCTACATTTATTTATTTATTTATTTATTTTATTTTATTTTTTTAAGTGTTAAGTGTTTCTTACTTCCACCAAAAAAATGATTATTAAATTATTAAACTTTGGATTTCCAAAATTAATCAAAAGGAAACATGGGAACGTTAAGGGAGCATTCTGATTGCCTGGAGCATGTTGTTGTTGACTTTAGTTCTTATTCACAATTTAAAACGACACAGTTTTTAGGGAATTCCTTACGGATGCCTTATTTTCCTTTTGAATCATAAAGCCAGACTACTTTAATCTAATTGCCTTAAGCTAATGTAACCTTTTTAGTTATAATAAAAACAGAAGAACACCGAGTTATATGAAACATTGTCGTTATTTTGGCTATTCTAAATATTGCGGTAGGCAACGACAGGGTATGACAATGCTGTGGGGTAGTTTACCCCAACCATCTGAAACCTCCAATGAATGTAATTTCAAGCAAAGGACGTGCATCATCTCGTTTCAGGGGGAGAGGGTGGAGATCAGGTAATACTAAAAGGAATACAATTGTTTACTGAATTACAGTAAATAATGTCAATAATGTTACAGTAAAGTCGTTTTTAGTGTTTGCGTTTCTCTATGCATTCATTAGCCTCTTGACCGCTAGTCTATAGGGCCTCCCTGTGGTCAATGCAGATAATGCACAAACTGTTTGTCCCCAGCTTGTGCTTTTAATCTTGCAGAAGTGATTTTATTTGTTATTAATTCGAATGGTTATGAAAAATGAATATATTTAGGTGTGAATTAAAGACATAGGCTACACTCTGTTTTGAAAAATGTATATATGTGAAAGAAAGAAGTCTCTTCTGCTTACCCTATTTTTATTTGATTAAAAAAACAACAATATAGAAATACAATTTAATTTTAAAATGACTGATTTCTTTGCAAATATATATTAAAATGTAATTTATAATTAATGTTTATTCAAACCAGCATGATATCTGAATGATCATACGACATGACAATAAGAAAATGCGATACATTCAGCTCTGAAACATAGGGTTAAATAGTTTAGCACATTTATCAAAACTTTGCACTAGCACTCCAATTGTAAATCATAAAAGTAGAAAAATACATAATTTAAGTTCCAAACAGGCCTCACTGCATGTTTAAACACTGTAATTCTCCATGACGAAATTGGCCTTTGAAAGGCTCAGCACAGAAAGTCTATTTTTGAATTCATCCATTCCTTTTCCTGCACTGAGTTCCTGTGGGAGGGCCACTATAAGGCATGGGAAAGTTTCCTTTCCCTCACTTGTTTCATTTTTTTCTGTTAAAGCGGCTGTGTTTCGACCACAAGTGCTTGTAAAACTCTCAGCGACAGAAGCTCCTCACACGGATAATAAAAGAAGATAAACATAAAACAGGGTTGACAGGTAAGACCACTTATATTTCATAAACTGTGTTATTGAGTTCAGTTTACCATACCACAAAATAATTAGAGAACTTACTTAATTTTAGTCTGTGATGCAATATCTTAACACGGTATTACATTATTTAATAGTTGATGTGGTTGTATCAGAAAGGGGCTTTAAACCAATAAAACTTTGTTTCTCTTGGCTTTAACTTTTGTTTCTTTGTTTTTTTCATACATAAGAATTAGAATTCTGTTTGATTATTGTTGTTGTTATTATTTTGAAGAGCAATTTTTACCATGATCTTAAAAAAAAACACTCATCAAGAAGTTAGTTTAGTTTAACTATAGTTCATATACCAAAAACCTTGCCAGCCATATTTGGAACAATTAAGATTCTTCATCTCCCAAACATTGAATCATTTTATTTTTGACTTATTTTATTTTTGAAGTCGCCTTCTTTTATAGGTTTACCCATTTGTCAGCAAATCTAAAATAATTTTGTATAATCACTTATTCCTTTCAAGATTTGAGTGTCAGTCAGATTAAGTATTCTGCTTCAGTTTTACATGTCTTTTTTTCACAGACTGATAATGGAAGATTATTAGAATTATATTTTTTACATTTTATTTTCACATGTGTTATTTGAAACATTAAAGGAGACGATCTACTTGTGTTTAAAACATTTCTAAAATTATTTTTGTAAGTTTAATTTCAAACAAACACCAAAATGGGATGATTCGTCCTTGACCCACATACGCAGTCATCAAAATCCTGTTTCTCTTTACTTTTTATTGAATATGACTGTAAATTGTTGGTTTTGGAAAGTGATTTTAACTATGATTAAGAAAAGTAGACATATTTTGTATAGATCTCACATGCAAAGAAAGAAAGAAAGAAGAAAGAAAGAAAGAAAGAAAGAAAGAAAGAAAGAAGAAAGAAAGAAAGAAAGAAAGAAAGAAAGAAAGAAAGAAAGAAAGAAAGAAAGAAAGAAAGAAAGAAAGAAAGAAATTTAAAGAAAGAAACCTAATTTTTAAAAGGCATTCATGAAAACAGTTTAGTGCTGTTTGATAAAGATAAATTTTGACAACCACATTTCTGGCAGCATTAAATATACATACGCACTAAACTTTTAGAGACTTCGTATTTCTTTATTACAGAACTGACATAACAGCTTCAGATAGTTCCTTGGGCTTAACATTAAAAAAAGCAAAATCTATTTAAGAAACCGCCCTTTAGCCAAGACAGAAAAGTACTATTTTAGAGCAATTTCAGAAGTTTAGAAGAGATCTGCCTGCTGTGCATTTAAGCGAATGCAAACAAACCTGGCCTACAGCCAAAATTAATAAATAAGCAAACAGATAAGAGAAGTTTGCTATCAAACAGCACTGCTGGGATGTTTACGCAAATGCGGATCATTTCAAGAGGGAATTCAGTGGCCAGAGTCCCAATGGGCTTTCTGTGAAAAGAGACAGGCTTTCTCGTTAGAAGTGTACGCTTGATTACGCATTATTAAACTCTCTGTCCATGATAACTAACTCTCACTGCAGAGGCCAAGGTCGTTCATCCATGCTTTATACTCATTGTTTTGAGGGTCATTTGGACTAGAGGGTCTATTACTGGTGAAGCTACAGTACAGTGTAAAACAAACACTACGCAATAAGAAAAGCCAGTTAAGATATGCCCAATGTGCTGTGTTAACTTGAAGGAATGTTCCATTATGATTTTATAGAGGTGGTTTATCTATATTTTGATTTCTGAACTGCATTGCATTCTCAGAAATAGAGGTGCAGGAGCTGTCACTGGGGCAGATGTAGGGATTTGGGGCCCTAAGCAAATTCAGCTCTGGGGCCCAAGTCCTGAAATGTACTCTTTCTACTTTTATTTAATTTTTATTTATTTAGCATTTACACTTCTATATATTGATTGGGGGCCCTCAGATGTCCTGGGGCCCTAAGCGGCCGCTTACCTTGCTTATTGTTTAAATCTTCCCCTGACCTCAAAGTACCCAAATGCACCTAAAATGTACCTTTGAGGTACCAATATGGACCCTTCAGCTACAAATATGTACCTTTTGAAAAGTGACAGTGACAGCTCTTGTACCTTTATTTTTGAGAGCATGTGATGGATTTAAAAAATTAAGTAATTCTCATATAACAAAGGTAACAAAGGTTATCTATACATATAACAAACAACAAAGGTTCTTTATTTGAACATATGCCCCCATAAAGAATTCCAAACAAAGGTTCTGAATTATAGAAAAGGGTTCTTATAAAGATGTTTGTCAGAAATGGTTGTTTGGGCAAAACAAAGTTCGTCAAAGGCATATGAAAACCTCCTTTTGATTACAGCTGTATATACAGTTGAAGTCAGAATTATTAGCCCCCTGTATATTTTGTTTCCCCAATTTCTGTTTAACGGAGACAAAAAAATTATTTTATCTTTGATGAAAATTTTGACTGTACATAATATTTTACTATTTTTCAAGATACTAGTATTGAGCTTAAAGTGCAATTTAAAGACTTAAGGTTAAGACTAGGTTAATTAGGTTAAATAGGCTAGGTAGGGTAATTGGGCAAATCATTGTATAGTGACGGTTTGCTCTGTAGACAATCGAGAAAAGAAAATATTGCTTAAAGGGCCTAATAATATTGACCTTTAAATGTTTTTTTTTTTTTATTAAAAACTTCCAGCCAAAATAAAACAAATAAAACTAAAACTAAAAATTCTAATTCAAAATTCCCTTGCTCTGAAAAACATCATTTGGGAAATATTTGAAAAAGAAAAATCACAGGAGGGCTAATAATTTTGACCTTAACTGTATATAATCATAAACATTATTGGGGTAATGCATTACAAGTTAAATAGTAATATTACTTTACTAAGTGACGCATAAAGTAACGCATTTAAAAAAATTAAGTAATAACATTTGAATTACTTTTTTTAAAAATGTAATGCGAGTTACTTTTTAGTTTAGCTAATTCTATAGATAATTCTATTTAGATAATTCTATAGATAATGTTTTCAAGGTAACTGAAGGTCATACAGTGTATTGTTAATTGCAGAGCTCCTCTACAGACCATTTCAATGTGGTCATGTTATTGGCCCATGAACATTTCCTGCTTGTTATCAAGCTATTTCATAACTGTAACAAGAGGTAATTCAATCATAACTTTATGTTGAAACAGCTATCATAACATTATTTATCAAGATGTGGCTCTTTTTGGATTCTTGGGAGCAATGGGAATTAAAAATGTAAAACAGGAAATACCTTGGGACCATTGTTTATGTTTACATTGCTAAAAATGGTCTATTTAAAAGAAAAAAAGAAGAAAAAAAAACCCCTGCAAGTTTAACGTAAGTAACGTAATGAATTACTTACCATAAAAAGTAACTAAGTAACACAACTAGTTACTTTTGTGGAGTAACTCAATGTTGTAATGCATTACTTTTAAAAGTTACTTTCCCCAAAGAAAGAAAGAAAGAAAGAAAGAAAGGAGTGCTTTTGAAATCCTTTCCTTTTACAGCCGATCATAAAATAGTCTCACCTCACCAAATGTACAAATTGCCCATGCGAAATTAGAAATGACCAAACAGCAAAAGTATGTTACCAGATGCACTCTGTTACTGCAGGGGGAAGAAAAAGAGTCTAAAACAGAATCGGTCTGTTCTCCATTAATCTGTTCATACTTAATGATTCTTGGAGGTGGTCTGAAATGAATTGTTCAAACTGTGATTTTTGTGAACATGTGATTTTTAAAATGTGAGACAATGACTACCAACAATTTAATAAGCAAAAAAGCATACATAGGTCTTATGAAGTGAAATGTTTGGTCTGTGCAAGACAACTTTTAATATACGGTTCTGCATGTGCATGTCACTTTGCTTCATAAGACCTCAGTATATCATCAGGATTATTATTTCTTTTTTGAAGCCCGGTACAGTGGTTCAAGTCCTAGCTTGTGTCATTTATGTGGCATTTCTGTGTGGAGTTTGCATGTTCTCCCCATGTTGACATGGGTTTCCTCTGGGTGCTCCGGTTTCCCTTACAGTCCAAAGACATGCTGAATTGGATAAACTGAATTGGCCGTAGTGTATGTGAATGAGCGTGTATGGGTGTTTCCCAGTATTGGGTTGCATCTGCTGCGTAAAACATATGCCGGAATAGTTGTCGGTAGGGCTGTGCAGTTAATTGAAATCAAATCGCAATCCCAATTTGAAACATTGCGATTAGCTAATTGCAAGAGGCAGCGATGTATTATTTAATTTACCCAACCCAGAGCAAATGTGTGACTACCGTATGTGTGTGATAGTCTTACTGGCCAATTGAGTGAGCACACTTTCGTTCTGCCCAATCAGAACTTTTCAATTTGCCTCTTATAAGTCATTTAAGTTTTCTGAGTGTTCTGTATTTTATAATTATTATTTTTTGTTTGTATAATAAGCTACACTATTTCCCTAATTTGAGCTGAACTTGTGGACAGAAAGGTAAGGTCATTTTATTTGTGTTTACTGTTTGCTTAAGAGAAAAATTAATTTTCTGAATATTTAAAAACAAATTTAAATGATAGTTAAGTTAATATCTTTTCAGTTCCTTTTTTAAACTAACACTCACTGCATTTAACAGTAAGAAGCTACAATATTATTGAGCTGAAGCTTGACTACAAAATTAAACCGCAAATTAAATCGAATTTGTAAAAAAAAAAAAAAAAAAATCGCAATCAGATTTTTTCCGAAAACGCACAGCCCTAGTTGGCAGTTCATTCAGCTGTGGCGAGCTCTGATAAATCAGAGACTAAGCCGATGGAAAATGAATGAATTTTTTTTTTTTTCACTGTCAAAGTGGTAGCTGTCGACTTGCATTTTATTAATCAACTAAGTAGCAAGTATTCTGAATTAGAGTAAATTAACATCACTTTTTTCATTTTTTGTGAAGCATCCCTTTAAGAGTGACTCCATTTTTTTCTGATCTCGATTAGGATAATTAAAAAATGGAGATTTACTCACCATTTACTCACCCTCAAGTAGTTCCAAACAGAGTTTCCTTTAATATATTGTACTTAAAAGAAGATATTAGAAACCTGAAACCATTTACTTCCATAGTAGGAAAAACAAATGCCATGGAAGTCAGTGGTTACAGGTTTCCAACATTTTTCAAAATAATTATTCTGTATTCAACATAAACAGAAACTCAATCAGGTTTATGACAAGTGAAGGTTGAGTAAACGATGACAGCATTTTCAGTTTTTGGTTAAATTATCCCTTTTAAAAAAAAAGTGTGTTTCTCTAGTGTTTCCCAACCCTGTTCCTGAAGGCACACCAACAGTACACATTTTCAACCTCTCCCTAATCAAACACACCTGAATCAACTCATCAGAACATTTAGAAGAGACTCCAAAACTTCAAGTTAACAGGTCAGATAAGGGAGACATCCAAAAGATGTACTTTTAGTGTGCCTCTAGGAACATGATTGGGAAACACAGCTCTATACAGTATATAATGCACATATTCAAGCTTGTATTCTTGTGCAGAGGATGTCCAGAGCTGACTGGGGGTTTCTGGAGCACCTGCTAGAGGAAGGCCAGGAGTACTCGACGGGTGTAGGACGCGTGTGGCTGACTGTACTCTTCCTCTTCCGCATGCTTGTGCTTGGCACGGCTGTGGAATCTGCATGGGACGACGAGCAGTCTGACTTCGTCTGCAACACCAAACAGCCCGGCTGTGAGTCCGTCTGCTATGACAAGGCCTTCCCCATATCCCACTTCCGTTACTTTGTCCTTCAGGTCATCTTCGTCTCAACTCCGACCATTTTCTACTTCGGCTACGTGGCCTTGAGGGCTAGAAATGAGAAGCGGCCAGAGGAAAAGCTGGAGGAAGATGGCAGAAGGCATAGACATCGAAAAACCAACACCTGTATATTAGAAGTAATAAAAGAGGAAGATGAAGATGGGAGTGAAACTGTGAAGAACCGCAAAGCGGCAGAACCTCCAAAGCTCAAAGGGAAACTGTTGTGCGCTTACGCGGCAAGCATAATCGTGAAAGTTCTCATCGAAGTTGGTTTCATCCTGGGTCTATGGATACTTTATGGGTTTGTAATCGAGGCAAAGTACGAGTGTGAGAGGGTTCCCTGTCCTCACACGGTTGATTGTTTCATCTCACGGCCCACAGAAAAAACCATCTTCACCATATACACACAAGTCATCGCCGTAGTGTCGATTCTCCTCAACGTTGTGGAGCTTTTCCATCTGCTTCAATTGGCGATAACACGTCGGCTTGAAAAGAGATATCAGGCAGAGGTGGAGATTCATAATAGTGTTAGAACAACACCATCTAAAGCTCAACAACCTTCATTCGAGGAAAGGAACCAACTCTTTCTTCCTGTAGCACATGGTGGATACCCTACAGAAGGGTTGGATTGGGACAAAAAAGATCCTTCCTTGGCAGAAGACATGCTTCCAAGCTACTCAAACTGCATTAGCAATATGAAGCCTGCAACAAACGAAAACAATCTTCCTAAAAAACACCTCAAGGCTGATGACAAACCGAGACATTATGTTTGAGAAGCAGAGCACCAATGTGTAAATGACCTTTAGTGGTTTACTGTGCATTCGAGAGCCATTTCCTTTGTTTAGATAGGCAGGGAAATGGGATGAACTGTCTTTTGCGATCTGTTGCCAGATTTGGGAGCCTCTCGAGTAGTGATTAGTTCAGAGAGGCTCAGGGTCAGGAAATACTCAAAGCACTGAGCCTAACAAGCTCTGTGTCTACAAACAAGCACAATGTCTAAAAATGGCAAAGGCGAAGGGTGGGTTCAAGTCAACTGAATGACTGATATGGTACAGATAAGGTAGAACGTAATGTACTGTATTTGAAACCAAAACCTAACTATACTAACTGTATGTACAGTATTTAAAATGTATTTAAGAATTATTTTTATATTATATTTCATTTAATATTTATTTTCAGTGCTTTTATTAAAATATTTTATCTAATATTTGTTGGAGAGGTTGATATGTACACAATGTCATAGTTAGCATAACCAGCTCTGTTTTCTGTGACTCAACTAAAAGACTAAATTGTATCTGAGGGTAGTTTTTCATATGGATATACTAAGAACTGAACATGATGGTCATTTCAGCATGACATGAATACACAATTATAACCAAAACTATAACTAAGGATCATAAAAGTATGTCAATACGACCAATATAATCCATTTTATCCAGATTAACATTGATCAAAGTTAACCTGCTTTAAAGAATTAGATTACCTCAAAATTTTAACTATGTTATTAATCACTCACCCTCATCTCATTCCAATCCTCTTTTGTTCATCTTTGGAATACAAATTAAGATATTTTGGATGAAATCTGAGAGCTCACACATCCCCAATGGACAGCAATGATGCCGAAACATTCAAAGTCCAGAAAATTAACCAAAAACATTGTCAAAACATTCCATGCGACTTTAATGGTTCATATGTTAAAATGCACAACCATATTCACCATCTTGGGTGGGGTGGCATGGTGGCTCAGTGGTTAGCACTGTCGCCTCACAGCAAAAAGGTCGCAGGTTCAAGCCCCAGCTGGGTCAGTTGGCGTTTCTGTGTGGAGTTTGCATGTTCTCCCTGTGTTGGCGGGGGTTACCCCCGGGAGCTCCGGTTTCCCCACAGTCCAAAGACATGTGGTGTAGGTGAATTGAATGAGTTAAATTGGCTGTAGTGTATGTGTGTGAATGCAAGAGTGTATGGGTCTTTCTTGTTAGGTTGCAGCTAAAAGGGCATCCGCTCCATAAAACATGTGCTGGATAAGTTGGCAGTTCATTCCGCTGTGGCAAACACTGATAAATAAAGGGACTAAGCCGAAGGAAAAATTATGAATGAATAATTTTTGGATGAACTAATACTTTGTGTGGTTTATTTATAAACTAATTTCGAGAGGATCACGTGCTTATGATCAACACGGCTGGCTCCTCATTAGCTCCGTAAACTGACCCATCAGATAATTACAGAAGCATTATAAATAACCAGAGTTTTTCACTCCAGTTATCTTCGTCTTGAAGCTTCCCCCCCTTCCACCCCTACTTCCTCCCCCTTTTTCCAATAGGGCAACACGGTGGCCCAGTGGCTAGCACTGTTGCCTCACAGCAAGAACACTGCTGGTCCAACCTCCTATCGGGCTGGTTGGTGTTTCTGTGCGGAGTTTACATATTCTCCCCGTATTCGGGCGAGTTTCCCCCGGGGTTCCCCTGGTTTTCTCCCACCGTCCAAAAACATAAACCATAGCCAATCAACTAAACCAAATTATCACCGAAAACAACACTAGTTTACACTTCTCACACGGCAACTGGCAGGGGAGTCCTCGAGACCTACCTGAGCTTGAACTCCCCTCTCACCCTTCTAACGGAAGGAAGCCCCGGGCTTAAGGATATTAAGAGCTCAGGGCTCTCTCCCGGGACAGCATGCCAAATACGCTTTATTGATTATCAGCTAAGTGTGAACTCTTGAAAATGCGGTGAGTGACGCCTTATTGGACATTTTGGCCCAATCAATTCTACCCCTTAGCCCTTACCCCTACTTCTCATTTTGTGTGTTCATATGAAAGGGTAGGGGTGTCCCATTTCTCTTTAGCTTGAAGGGAAAGGCTAGATAGCCCCTAAAACTGAGATTTTTCAGGACCACACTCAAGACCAAGGGGTCAAAAACTTCCCAGAATTCACCATCTACAATAGCAGCATGGCTGCACACGGAAGTAAAGAGATGCACAAATCAGTATTTTTGTCATTGTTACGAACTTTTACAACAAACAAACACACTTTAATACATTTATAACGGTGTTCATGTTTGACCTTTATGCTTAAAAAATTATTTAAAAAACGCTAAAATGGTCTATAATCCATAACAATAACTTGTGTTGTAATCCTACAACATACTTTCACATCACTCGATGATACTCGAATACCCTGTCAGAAAAGTCTAGTGGCTGGTATAATGTTAATGTTGTTTTTTGTGTTTACATGGGGGAATATAGCCATGGTGTAAATGCACAGTACAGTTACGATCTTATTGCCACATTATATCGTCATGATAACATAATATCCTTGCCTTCAGTGATTTCCTGAAGATAAAAACCCAAAAAATAACGCAACTGTTATAACTACAGCAGTCACCATCGTCAATCTCATATAAAGTAAGAGCTCGCAATAACATATGATGATGTGTGCAGGTGTTGTAGTGGTGTCCCATTTCTTAGGGGTAAAGTTTGAAGCTCTTCCCCTTCACACTCTTTTTCAAGGGCCAAGGGGAAGGGTAGGGGTAACAAGTAGAATTGGGATTGGGTCTTCATTTCAGAAGTCTCACAAAATGTGCTGGAAGTAAAAACAAATCATTTTGCAGAGGGTTTTTTTCCAATGAGCAAAGTATATATGTATATAAAACTGTCATAAAATGGCACTGTTTCAACTTGATATCAACAGGTTTTTTTGTGATCAATTCACAATTGGTCAGCCAAAAAGCATTACTGTTTCCAAATGGTATTAAGCATGTCTCTTGGGACCACATGTTTTTGTCAAGACCATTACCTAATTTTGTATTGCACCACTTTGTTTGTGTTCTTCCTCACAACACCTTCCAGAACAACCTTTTTTGAGTACCACGGTCTAAAAGCACTCGAAACTGCAACGTTTTAGACCCCATTACTTGTGTTTTTACCGTTTGAGATATCTTGATACATAATGCAGTGCACAGACAGGCTACCAAATACAATTGCAAACAGTGCAACTACTGAAATACATAGAAAACATTTTAAAATTGGTGATAATAATATGAACAAATGTGGAATCTGCTTCATTACCTCACCTTGTTGTTATGTGTTGGTCGTTTCAAACTATTTCAAAACTTTTCAGACGAGACAGCCTTCCGGTATCATCAAGGCCTTCAATTTCCTGTTATGCCGTGAGTACAGCACATTCAACAGCAGTAATTTTAGAAATTCTGAGCCGTCTCAACAATGATAAGCACTTATCTGTAGCAGGAAAAAGGCAATGATGGGTAATTTACAAGGTGGGACAGTTTGTTATGGAAGGGGTCAAATCAAAACAATGCATTGAGAAGAAGAAGGGGAAAAAATCCCTGCTTTTTCCACTCAAAAGGTATGTTTTGCTGGCTAATGGAAATGGTGTTTTATTAAAGGGTGTTATCTGCGCTGTTGGACTCCAGTCTATGAAAGATTAATGAGTTTTGTGCTCGTGGGGTTGCCAACCATAACCTGTAGTCTTTGCCCAGTGCATAGTTTTCTCTATCACAGCTGGCCCTCGTGAACAATTCGCCTGTCATCTCTTGCCAATACAAGGTTTCAGAGGTGCTTCACAAGATGTGTAGGTCAACAAACAGCTGGTGAGGACTGACCTCTTTAGTTCCCCTCAGTTGCCAAACAAAGAGAAAGACGGCGAGCGAGAGAGACTGCCTGGTACAATATCAAACTCCAATCTGGGTGGGAAAAAAGGAAAATAATGAATGCTCATGTTCTGGAGTGTTTCCTTTTGTTTTTCTTCAACATACCACCCACAAAAGCTGACTCGTGGCATTGCCAGCTGTGCTTTATTATGCCCACACATGCATCAGATTTACAGAGGGTCAAATGAGCATTGAACACGTCACCATTTTTTCTCAGAAAACATATTTCTAAAGGTGCTGTTGACTCGAAATTTCCATCAGATGTCAGCAACAACCAAAGTATTCCATACATACAAGGAAAACAAAACAAATTAGATTAGAAATTATATTTATTTGTAATTAAACTAAATGACACAAGGGAAAAAGTATGGAACACATGAAGGGAGGTGTAGAAAGGCATGGAGAGCCCAGACAGCAGCTGAAATATCTGTTTTTTAGAAAGCAACCCTGAACATCGCTGTAAATGAGCATCAATCCCAATATCTACATTACCAGATGATGAAGATGAAACCAGGGTGTACATTTAAGCAAGATAAAGATTCCAAACATAACAAGGAAACTCTCAACTGCTTTCAGAAAAGAAGATAAAGCTGCTAAAATGGCCCAACCAATGACCTAACCTGAAGCCAATAGAAAATAAGAACTAGAGATCAAAGATGACCGAGGAGAACAACAAAACCATCAAGATTTGTAGACTTTTCTGAAGTCTGCTGGTAAAAAATTACACCTAAGCAATGAATGTGACTCCATTCTCCATACAAGAGGGGTCTTAAAGCTGTCATTACCAAAAAAATAATAATAATAAATAACATTTCATTAATGTATTAACGTATTAAATACATTTCAGTAGTTTAGTACCTTCTCATTGTGTCCTTTAATTGATATTACACATAATGTTTTATATGTATATTAAAATTATTTGGGTTTTATCAAAATCTGGGTCAATTTCATATTTACAGCTCCTCTCGAAATATAAATAGCATGAAAAACCATGCCATGTTTACAATTTATTTTACCCTCAGTACCAGGACACCTGAACAGATGTCTGTCATTTTAGATAAAACCCAAAAAGTCATGGATGCCAACTATATGCTCATGCTGTTAGGAGGTTACTTTCACTGAATACAGACACAAAGGTCATTCTATTTGTGAAACCCAGCAGGGACAATGCCTGCCCATTTGCCCTTAGGTGATTTGCACAGAGTATAGCACCAATAAAAATGAGCTGCCACTTTTTGCAGGTCGCTTCCCGCATCCTGATGTTGTCGCTCAAACAGCTGATGCATTTCCCTTTCCACACTCTTCAACCTCACACTCATACAAACAGGGTTTAAAGCACTCGTATGAACTGTACTGTACGTACCTTAGAAGAAGCTGCCGTCTGTGCTGGGACTGGGCTGTGTGTGGGTGTTTTCTGGATGAGAGGTGGCTTCGAGTGGCCAGTCAACCTGTTTTCCATTGGGACTTAAGATCGAGTGCCAAACTCCTTTCGGCAGGGGGTCTGAAGGCCGCAGTGTCAGGCAAATATGCCAGGGTATGCGGTGCAAAATAGTCACATGCACTTCCTGCCAGCTGAAATGATTAAAAAGCATGTCTTCACAGGCATAGCCATAACAAGAAGTCAAGAAAACTCACAAAAGGATTACAGAGGCTTAAAAATAACAAGAATGGTCAGTCAGTGCATTGTTGTTGAACATTTGTGAGCTTGCCTTTCTTTGTAGGATGTTTATTAATTAGATTAATGTTATTGTTAATTTTATATTTAGTAATTGTATACATTTTTAATGTTCTTAAAACACACACATACACAAAAACTTGTTTAGAAACGTTATTTTAGAAACAATTCCCTGAAATGTTTACCAAAAAATAATTTACTGTAAGGTTTATTGTAAAAAATGTCAGTTGATTAGGCAAGGCAAGACAAGTTTATTTATATAGCACATTTCATACACAATGGTAATCCAAAGTGCTTTACATAAGCAAGAATAAAAAAAAAACAAGAAAATTAAAATGATCATAAGAATTGAAACAGATCAATCAGATTAAAATGTGTTAAAACAGTTTATAAAAGAATAAAAAAGAAAATAAACACATAATAGTATGATCTGTGGGATGTAGCACAGGGCTCATTCAGTAAAGGCACAGCTAAACAGATGTGTTCTAAGTCTTTATTTGAATGTGCCTAATGTTGGAGCACATCTAATCATTTCTGGAAGCTGATTCCAGCAGCGGGCGGTGCAGTAGCTGAAGGCGGATTCACCCTGCTTTGACTGAACTCTTGAAATTTCTATTTTACTTGATTCTAAATATCTGAGTGATCTGTTAGGTTTGTATTCAGTGAGCATATCTGTAATGTATTGAGGTTCTAGGCCATTTAGTGATTTATAGACAAGTAGTAATACTTTAAAATCTATTCTGAATGTAACTGGGAGCCAGTGTAAATACCTGAGGACAGATGTGATGTGCTCTGATTTCCTGGTTCTGGTCAGAATCCTGGCAGTAGCGTTCTGGATGAGCTACAACTGTCTGACTGTCTTTTTGGGAAGGCCAGTGAGGAGTCCATTACAGTAATCCAAACTGCTGCTGATAAAACCATGAACAAGTTTCCTCACTGGAAACAAAGCATCTAATTCTTGCAATATTTTTGAGATGATAGTATTCTGATTTACTTATTGCTTTGACATGAATACTGAAACTCATATCTGACTCCAGAATAGCACCAAGATTCTTGACCTTATTTTATGATTACCAGTTTTCTGTATTTTGTGATTTATTTATTACCATTTTGAAGTGCAACAGACTTTTAATACGGAGACAAAAAACTTCAACAAATTTCATAGACATATCTCAAAAATTATTTGAGTTCAGAAGACAAACGTCAGATGTTGTATGAGTTTGGAACGACTAAACCAGTTTGAGTAGTTTATTTATTTTTGGTTGTTGTTGAACACAAAGGGTGGCTCAGTGGGTCACAGCAAGAAGGTCGCTGGTTTGAGCCTCGGCTGGGTCAGTTGGCATTTCTGTGTGGCGTTTACATGTTTGGTTTCCTCCGGGTGCTCCCCCACAGTCCAAAGACATGCCCTATAGGTGAATTGGGTAAGCTAAATTGTCCGTAGTGAATGAGAGTGGATGGGTGTTTCCCAGGGATGGGTTGCAGCTGGAAGGGCATCCACTGCGTAAAACATATGTTGGACACGTTGGCAGTTCATTCTGCTGTGGCGACCCTTGATTAATAAAGGGACTAAGCCTAAAAGAAAATAAATGAATGAAAGTTGAACACAAACAGTTTTTTACAAAATGTTTAAAACCAGTAAACACTAAAATTCATAGTAGGGTAAAAAATAAACATTATGAAAGTCAAGGGTTACTAGTTTCCAACATTTTTCAAAATATCTTCTTTTCTGCTAATGGCATAATTACATTTTTTGGGGGGAACTAACACTAAGTCTTTGGTTTACAGAACAAGTTTACAGAGCTGTCAGCTGGCCAAATAAACTCATAGTTAATTAGATCCTTAACTTAGACAGCCTTAAGGAAACAGGCTTATCTGCTTCCTGATTTTCCATTGGTCACTCCAAGCATTGAATACAAGGCTTGTTCCACTTTTACAATGGAGCAGCGGTGGGCATTGTTACATTGTTTGGATGAAATCCCACCTGCAGTGGTTTCAGGACATCAGGAGCAGCTGTGAATTACACACAAAACCAATACTACTTTCTGTTTGTCTGTACAATAGGGAACAGTGTTATCCCTGAAAAATGATAGTGTTGATGAGCAATTTTTAAGGTGCTCACATAGCAAAATATCTTTGGCCCAGCTCTGGCCCACTCTATCAGCTTTTGCATGGCTTCCAGATAAGGACCAAACATGGACCATATCTGGGCCAAGTCTCTGCCAAGATAATAACCTATATGTTAATAACCAATAACCCATGAATCATTGCGCTTTAGGCATGCTATGGGCGTGCTTTTTCTCAAAGCGACCTGATTGGTAGAATTTTTTTTTCTTTATTTGAAAATAATAAAATTTATTTTAAAAGTGGGTCAAAATAGGCCAAACTTACATGGCCCACATATCAATTACTAACATCTAGGGCAAATACTATATTTTAGATCTGGCCCATGATTGGCCCACATGCCAGTGCCGGATGAATGCCTGCTATGCCAAAATTATGCCAAATCTGGGCCAGAATTCTTTGCTACCTGAGTGTTTATTCATGCATACAGTACACTGCATGTCTATACGATACTGATGCCTTTAGTCATTCAGTTCAGGTCTGATTTTTTGTTTATTATTATTATTTATAACCCATTCCATCACTCAACAAGAAAAACAAGAAATGAGTCATAATACATCACGAGCTAATCTAGATAAAGAGCTAATCAGACCGTACAGTCATACAAGACAGACATGAGTCATTAATAAAACAACATCTTGACTATAAACCATGACTCAGTTCTCAAGCTAAAACCAATATTAATAATGTGAATGGAAAAACCATGACATATGCTTCATAATAATTAGGCACTTGAAGGTTTTAAATGCTTTTAAACCTTCGGTATTACATACTATTCTAAACAGCAGGAAGTATTGCTACGAAATGCACCATGAATTAGTTTGTTCGCCCTTTAAATTTGCTCATCCTGAAGTGGTTCCAAACCTTTATGAGGCATCTGTATTTATAGCAATTGCTCCATCTTTATTTAATGTTTCTTACTAATAAGAAACAAATCATAATGTTGATCTCTGGGTGTGATGTTTGTTATAAATGTAAAAACTATGAAAAACAATAGCAAGTCCTGTATGACACTGCAGAAGTTTTTCCATCAATCAGATTTACTATGTATGTGAATAAAAGGTTAATACTTGATTAAATTCTATAAAGATCTGATTTATTTTCCAAATTTCAAATAAAAATATTGTCATATTGTCCTTATTTTCAGAAAACTATAACAAAAACATGCTTTTTTATTGGTTGTGATTAAAAATAATGAGTTATTCCACCAAGTATTGCTTCACTAGTGTTGCGTTGTCTAAAAACTAACATAGATGGCTCTAAATAACAGCTTTGTTCTGCAAATGACATCAAAGAAGTCATAATATCAGCAGGTTTATGTTTTCCCCCCAACAAATTAGCAGTAGGGCTCACCATTTTCACTTTTCACAGTGTCAAATACACAACACAGTCTCTGAAATTGGACAATGGGGTATTGATAAGACCCAAGGGTCCCATTCTGAAGGAAATGGAAGTCAGTTTTGTAACTACTGTATCTAAAAGGGTTCAAAGGGGGAACAGAAGTAACTGCTTGTGGGAACTGAACCATTGAGCCCATGGGAAAGGGGAGGATTTTGAGCGTCTCTCCATTGTTTTGGTGGCTGATGGGAATCTACAGTGAATAATGATGCTGTAATTGTGCAGGGAGGCTGTACACATCCTGACTGAGGGGCTGAGAGAAGCCGGCAGGCGTCGTTCCTTCTTCCTATCACTCAGGAACAATAGAGCTGTTTGTCCTATGGGAAAAACGAGCACCTTTCCAGCACCAAACCCACGGACTTCTACCTGGTTAGGCACAAACAATCCAGACACGTATCCTCTCTAATACAACTACTGGATGTTCGGGAACACAAGTCCTCGTACAAACACATCAGGGTGTCTCACCCACACATACAGTATAAGACTGAAACTCTGGTAAGGCTGTATAATGAAAGAGAAATTAACTTTGGAGAGGATGTTTCGAACACAGTCACATATAACAATGATTGCTTTCACTGGAAAACTAAACATTATTTGAGAACAGGATGACCCAAACTGTCCTCTCTAGAGTCTATTTTGGTCAATTATAACACACTTGAGGATTCACAGGTCAAATGTTTTTTGTTAAATGATCTAGATAGAAAAACTTAAGAAGACAGATAGTGGAAAACCAGTATAAAAATCCAAATAAGCCTCAAGAGGACTTCAAATAATTAAAAAATATTTATAAGATATTATATAAGCTGTTGTTGTTGTACTGTCAAATTTAAAGTGAAAGATTTTAAAATATGAAATTTGCTATATATTTATTCACCCTCAAGCCATCCAAGAAGAATGTGACTTTCCTTTTAACTCCAAATGTGGTCCTTGGGGGTTCATGATAGTCCAGAAAGCAGATAAAATTAGTATCGAACACATCATGATTTTTTCTGATGATTTCATTTCTAAAGGAGCTGTTGACATGAAACTGATCCAGATTTTGGTAAAAACTCAAACAATCCAAACATATAAATACATAAATATTTAATATAACATTTTATATAATATATACGGTTTTTAAATGGGTAATAGCAATGGAATGACGCAAGGAAATACTACTGAATTACTGAAATGTATTTAATAAGTGTGGAGAGATTTCAGCTGCTGTCTGGGTTTTTCATGCCTTCCTTCACCTCCCTTTCTTCATGTGTTCAATACTTTTCCCCTGCGTTCATTCATTTTATTAAACGTAACTTAATTTTTAAACGTATTGGTTTTGATTTCATTCATTCATTCGTTTTTCGGCTTAGTCCCTTTATTAATCTGGGGCTGCCACAGCGGAATGAACCTCCAACTTATCCAGTATATGTTATACACAGCGGATGCCCTTCTAGCTGCAACCCATCACTGGGAAACACCCAAACACAATTTAGCCAACTCAATTTACCTATACCACGTTTTTGGACTTGTGGGGGAAACTGGAGCACCCGAAGGAAACCCACACAAACACGGGGAGAACATGCAAACTCCACACAGAAACGCCAACTGACCCAGCCTAGCCTCGAACCAGCAAACTTTTTGCTATGAGGCGAACGTGCCAGATTTGATTTCATTTCAAACACCCTGGTTTCATCATCATCTGATAATGTAGGTGTTGGGACTGAAGCAGCAAATATTTATTTACAGTGATAAGGGGTAGTGTTTGCGAATAACTAATAACTATGGAGATATTTCAACTGCTGTCTGAGCCTTCCATGCCTTTTTACACCTTCCTTTCTTCATGTGTTCAATACTTTTCCCCTGTGTCATTTCATTTTATTAAACATAACTTAATTTATAAACTTTATGGTTTAGATTTCTTTGTAGATTTGGATGGATTACTTTGGTTGAGATCTGGTGAAAATTTCAAGTCAACAGCACCTTCAAAAATGGTGACTTGCTCAATACTTAGTTTACCCATTGTATAATGGCGAAACAATATCAGCTCCTGATGATCGATCAAGATATTATGAAGTGAAATGATCAGTTTGTTTAAATTAATTAATATTACATTAACACGATTCCCTTTAACGACACAGTGGCTCAGTAGTAAGCGCTCTCACCTCACAGCAAAGTCGCTGGATCAAGTCCCAGCTGGACCAGTTGGCATTTCTATATGGAGTTTGCATGTTTTCCCCTTGTTGACGTGGGTATCCTCAGGGTGGAAACCCCAAAGAGCAAGCACATGGTTGAATTGAATAAACTAAATTGGCTGTAGTGTATGTGTGTGAATGTGAGAGTGTATGGGTGTTTCCCAGTACTGGGTTGCAGCTGGAAGGGCATCTGCTGTGTAAAACACATGCTAGATAAATTGGCGGTTCATTCCGCTATGGCAACTCCCAATGAAAAAGGGTCAAAGCCGAAGGGAAATTAATGAATGAATATTGCCTTTAATCTGCAGCATTGGCAAACAGCCATGAATACAAGCCTCCTGGCGTATAATGACACAAACATGATCTGACAGCACATCTACAATGCATATTACCAAAACTGTTTCTAGGTATTCAAATTATATCAGGAAGACAATAGAATTATTGTGGCATGGCTTTGCAGTTTATAAATTTGAAAGCCACTGCTTTAAAGTGACATTAACACACATTTCTCCTTAAAACCAGAATAGAAAAACCCAGCAGAATCTGTTGAACAAAACTCCCATTGAGTTTACAGTGACGTAAAGGTTTTAGTGGCGACTTGAAGCCATTCACTGAGCTCAACAGGAATATTGCTTCAAATATAACCTTTTATAGAAAATTGTTTTGGGCAGACAAGCCAGCGGTGCCTGGTTTCAGCATGTATGCACTTTGCTGATGCACATCTAGATCAGCACTCATAAAGTTTCACTGGCTTGTTGGCAGCAGTGAAGCACAACTTATGCTGGAAAATGTTAGGGTTACCTTTATTAAGTACACTCTGGTGATTTGTGAAATCTTGTTCTTCTGGTCTCTATTAATCAAGCTGTGTGCTGAAAGAAAAAGTATGTGCAGCAAAGAAAAAAGCCAATGCATCTGTTCTACAAAATCATGTAAGGTAGCGTAAACGCACTACTCCGGCTACTTTTTCACGAGTAAAAACCACAAAAGCTTTTTTGAGAAGTTCCACATTGTTAAAATTGATTTAGGATCCACGGTGCATGGTTAGTAGATGATATAATGTTGTAAAAAACACTGCATGCCTGTGCACATGCAGTCCTGTAGTTTAGGGGTTTCCAAAATTTTCAGCCAGTGACCCCCAAAATTACAATGCCAGTGACTCGCGACTCCCAATATTCTCAGAGGTGGTTATAAATATACAAACCTTGCAAACGCAAAACAGCTCACACACACACACTAATAGGCCCAAGTCTATTCCTTGTTTAATTTTGGAGAACGCCACTTGGAGGTTATCCTCATGTTGTTGTGGCCTGTATTTAATTTTAATGTATGCGAGTGCCGTAAAGGTGTCAGAAAGTTTACCCTGGTGCCATGAAATGAATCTACTGCATCTGAGCCCATTGCTGTGTCTTTAATCTAATGTAGTGAGACTCTATTGCAATCCAATGGGAAAAAAATGTAGCATTATGCATATAGACAAAATATGCTCATTCTAACAGTTACATAAAATGAATTTCATGTCATTTCATATTATGATCTCTTACCTTCTGAACCTTTCGCTAAAAGTGGAATAGACTTAAGAACTTTAATTTCAGTGTCAATCAGACTGTTTAACACTGATTGATATTGTGCATGTTTTTTTTTCGTGTATGTAATTCTTTTGCATGTTTGTTTTTAATCTTTTTTATTGTGTCAGAACTTGCTGAAGTGCTCTGTGAATCCACAGAAAATTTCCGCTTGACGGACAATAAAGTATACAAACAATAAAACAATTTCATTTTTGAAAATCACTAGCAACCATAATCCCCTCGCCCCACCCAACCCGACCTGACCCTCACTTTGGGAACCACTACTGTAGTCCACTATTGTTTCATTTGTCAAATACTTATGTATATCTATAAACTAAACACTTTATGTTGATGGTTCATTTGAGTATTAGTAGACTGTCTGCCTAATATCTGTTCATACTGCTCCTTCAACAGACATTTAATTGACTATAAGAAACATGTATGTCAGCTTACACTAACCCTAACCTCAACCTAACAGTCTACTTATAATCTAAAGAGAATTAATTGGCATGTAGATGCAGTGCAACTTAAACTGAACAAACGGACCATCAAAATAAAGTGTGACCGATATTTGTTGTAGGTTTTTGTAAATATTAAAGCCACATAATTGTAAACACTTTTATATAAATATTTGAAGTTATTATTTATACAATTATAAAGTTAATGCAAATATTACATATAAATCAAGATGTACATACTGCATAACTACTTTTTTATATTTAGTATAAATATAGTTTATATTTATTTAAATAGTACTTTATTTTTCACTTACTTAGATGTTTTTCTGTGTTCTTCTGTTAATGATCCTTCAGAAATAATAATATTAATTATTATTAATATCATTATACATATTGTTATTATTATTATTATTATTAATGGTAATAGTAAAAAAATCAATATTGACTGGAGTGATCATTTCATTTGAAACTACATACAATATGAAAAAGGTTATTTACAATTTTAATAAATATTTAACAATTTTTTTTTTTTACGTTTAATAAATGCCGCCTTGATGAACAAAATAATTCTTTAGTTTAAAAAAAACTGACCCCAAACTTTTGACTAGTAGTGTATATGTATATACAGTAACTCAGAACTTTTTGTATTGCTTATTTTTATTTAAATATTACTTTATTTTCCACTTATTTAAATGTTCTTCAGTGTTTGTGTGTTGATATGCATGTTTGCATGTACTCTGAGCTCCTGAAAGAATTACCACAAGAATTCCTTTCGTGTCTGTGCACACTTGGCTAATACAGCCCATGCTGATTCTAATAAATACAGATGTGCAGGAGACCATAGCTTTCACAAAACCACGGTTTTTTTTTTGTTAACACAGGAACAACAACCATATTTATTTTAAAATCAAGTTAAAATTGTTTTCAGGCCATCAAAATGCAGTTGTTGTGTGAACATACTCACGAAGAACTATTTATTTATCATCAATAACAAACAGGAGCAGTTTTGTTTTGGGCCACAAGAGGTGCACCAATTACTCAACTTCAAATATTCATATGTATGTATAATAAATCATATGTAAAATAAAAGTAATTCACGCTTAATTCAAAACTCTGATTTTGTGTTTATAAACAATTCTGAACTTAATCTGGAATTTTCTTAAAAATCAGCAGCACTTTCTCAATATGCTGTCACAAAATAATAAATCATATTATTATTGTAAAATTTGGAGTGCTCTGTATAATGCTGAGATGTCCAAACTATGGCCCGTGGGACAAAATTGGCTCAGTGCAGCCTTTGATTTGGCACACCATCCCATCTGAGAGGAGACTGAGAAGGATGGAGAGGGCTTGGGTGGACGACTTGCATTCAACACAGATTGTCATTTCTAATTTGACGAAATTTGTTTGTTTGATTGCTGAGCTACAAAAAAGCAAACTGAAATTAAATGTTTCAATTAAAAGTTGTAAATGAATCTGATTTTAAAAAATGTGAATACTGTCACATGACAGATCGGTGACCAAATCAAGACAAAAACTACTGTAATTCTGTTAGAAATGAGATCTAAATTTTGTTTTTCTGTAGTAAGTTTATTATAAAACGTAAAACATACTATATTAGTTAATAGTTAGTTATTAATTAATTGGTTTTCCACAAATTTTTAAACATTATTAAATAAATTAGGAAATTACCCATGGCAACTGTATTTACTTCGGTCCACTAGCCTCAATTAAGTTTGGTTTTTGGCTCTTCATAAGAAAAGGTTTGGGGAACCCTGGTATATTGCAAGCCGTATAAAGCCTGTACTACAATATGAAAGTCTCTTAATAATAATAATAATAATTTAAAAAAACTAATTCGAATGAGCCTGAATTGTCTTCTTCTTTTGCACATTTAAACAACACAGATTATAAAGATCATGATTTTAACCTCTTAAAGTCAAGTGCTATTTTGGGCTTTCCGCCTGGATTTTGCCTACCCAAATTCAAAAGCTTCCTAAATTCACATGCAGAGGTGTAAATGCAAAAGTTTGGTATCATTTTAAAGAAAACCCTCTGAATTTTCATAAAACACTGTTGAAAGTTATTAAAATAATTTATATTTTATCTGTCCTATAATAAACCCCTCCGAGAAAGAGGCGTAAACTCAAATTTGAAAGTACCTTTTAGGTTCTGTGAGGCTGCTGTAATTATTTTGTTGGTTCCTGCACAGGTCAGCAATCATAGAAAAAAGAAAAATCTCTCGATCATAATCTATGCAAAAGTTATTTTATTGTAACTGATGAAAGAACGGAACCGCTTATGGGGGTTTTGGGCCAATACGGACCTTTAAAATTTAAAGAATGCGAAAGTAAATTATGTCACTGACCTGGTACCATGTAAGCAGAGTTTAGGTTAACTGTAATTGAAAGAAATAAACAGATTGTGTTGTGAATTTGAAGTTGAGCCAAGAAATAGACACCCAGTCCTATGTATGATCCTGTCGTGTTATGCAAAGTGCTAAATTCACTAGTTGGAAAAATCATCCAAGAACCAGCACTAAAAGTAAACTGAGTCTTTACATTTATTACATGAACAAGGCAGCAGCCTCCCACACACCTCAGCACAAATGTTGGCCAAGGCAATTACCGCTGACATTTTAGCTGTAACGATGCTTGGGAAAGCAATATATGCGTAATGAGCTCCAGGATTGATTTTACTGTACTGTACATGTAAATGGACACAGAATAACTGGTTTAAAATGCTTCCACACACTCGAAAACACGTGCAAAGTTCTCACATGAACTCTACTTTTATGCTTTTACTTGTCGCCGTGTTCATTATTACCAATTACCAGAGGACTACAGTGACGACACTCGCCTAAAACATTTTCAGGTCCAACTCAAGTGTTGTCTTGCATAAATGTACTTTTATTCAAGCGGACACAAATTCAACAAAGGTGGTCTTTCTTTGAGCTTTGGTCTCATGAGCATATGACAGGGAGAACGAATGGAAAACTTATTAAAGCTTTCCAAGTTTGGACTTGGGCAATGTAGTCATGTGTCTCTGCATGCCTAAGGGCAGAAGATGAATGTAAGGAAGTCTCAAAGAATAAAACTGTAAAATATTCTCTCAGCACTCAAAGTTTCACCAGCTGGCCTGGTAAATATTACAGCAAGACTCCGTATAATTAGGGCAGCATAACAAAGTGGCATAAGAGTGGATGTGAAATCACCCCCCCCCCCCCCCCCCCTCCCAAAAAAAAAAAAAACCTTCTCTGTAAAGATCCTGTCCCCGGGGCCGTGAAGTGTAACAAATGAGCCCAAAGTTTGAGACGTTGTGCATCACTATATGGTAATCAGGATTTCATGACGTTTAATGAAACTTAGCTCTTCACCGCTCGGTTTCTTTCCAGCACGGCTCTCGGTGTGAATTCCAGTTTGTCCTTCAGGCTGAGGACCTGTGTGCTGTCCCGACCGTTCAGTTCCTCTAATTTACGATCCTCCCTTAGTTCTGCAATGCCCCTTTCTTCCCCTGGAGCATTAGGAGTCCCTCTGATAAACCACTCTAGATGGTAGCCAACAGCTCCCACCACAAAGGCCACCGGGAAGGTCACGTAGGGCGCATAAGTGCGCATGGCTGTCCAGAACACTGGCCACATGGTTGCAGGCTCAGAAATGCACCTGAAAACAAAAAAATCAGACCAAGTTCTGGAAGGTCATTTACGTTCAGTGTTGGAGAAAGTTACTTTAGAAAGTACTGCATTACAATATTGAGTTACTCCACAAAATAAAAAGTAACTCCTTGCATTACTTAGTTAGTTTTTATAGTAAGTAATACATTACATTACTTTTTATTACCTGGCTGAGGCTTCTTTCTTTTTTCTTTAATGGAGGAGTTCTACATTTAACGACACACTGTATAACCTACACCTACAAAAAACATTAAAATATAATTTTAGGATAATGTTATCTGAGAACTTCCTGACCACAAACCTGTACATGCCGTATATACGGGTTATTGAACATTTAAAAGCAATGTGATTTAGGGCAGGGCAATTAATCGAAAAGTAATCAAAATCGACATTCAGAACCTATAATCGTTCTAATTTTTTCAGATCAATTTTTTTAATTATTTTCTCTACCGTGTGTGAAGTCACATGACCCCCTCTGTTAAGGCTGAATTACACTTATATTATGATTTATATTTATTATATTATTATGATATTATACTTCTGCCAAGGGCATGTGTACAGTCCGGCGCAGCCTTCGCATACCCGCACACCGCTCAAAAAACATGTATTTACATGTCACAACGACACGTAGCACAAGCTTTGTGATTGGTTGGTTTGGTATCGGTGACGACGGTGGGTGACGCAGGGAGCCGCATTTTAGGCAATGTGTGTTTTAATTACAGTTGTTCAGCATTGATGTTCACTAAATAATCATATATAGTAGATAGTTTGTGTTTCCTTCAATTATTTTAAAATCAAGTAATGCATCCTTCATTCAAAAATCTCTCACTTGTAATATTTGAGCATATTTACTGTACGAAACTTGTCAGTGACGCATGAAGGCAAAAACATAAAATAAATAAATAAAATAATCGTAATCGAGTTAAAATGTTCAATTAAACAAAATTTTGATTTTAGGCCAAATCGCCCAGCCATAATGCGTTTGCTGTTTTTGTACTATTTGTCTTAAGTAAAATCACTGTTCATTGAGTCAATCCTCTTTTCCTTTACTTCGATGCGTTCAAAATAATGAACATATTTTGTTATTGACTGCATGATTCATAGTGACTACTTTAATTTTAATTCAGCAATATATTATTTAAAAGCTAATTAAACTAAATAGTAAAATTTTCAAAAATGTAACTCAAATATTAATACTTATAAGTAATGCGTTACTCGTTACTTAGAAAAGTTATACTATTATGTAACGTTACTTTTAATGTGTTACCCCCAACATTGTTTACGTTTGGTTAGGAGTTATTCTGTTTACCAGTGCCAAATTAAGGCGAGACACTGCTGGCAAAACATTCATGCACCTGTCAATTTTGAGATTTTCGCTTTTTGGCTTTATGCCTTTTGACTGCGTGCTCTACCAAATGGTTGACCATGTTTTCACTGTTTTAAATAATGTTTTACACACACAGCATTGTTGGTATGCAAAAATAATAATAATAAACAAATCAAACAAACATAATTCTGTTGCACTACTACACTTGGTTTTGGTTTTAAATATTTGATACTTTAAAAAAATAAAGATGTGTTCAAAAATGCTTCATTTTGAATATTTTCTAAAATAAATTGACTTAAAACACTTCATATTTTCCGATTTTTCATAGTATATGTATTAATTCCGGTACTTTTACCATAAACCGACATACCATTTGGTAGAGGTTGATATTTTAGAAGTTATGGGGTATGTTGAAAAAAATAAATCCATTGAGTGTGTTAACTAGCGACATTAGGAGTTAAGAAATGCAATCCAAAGTTATCTTTTCTTTATAGGGTAGTTAAAGAATTAAAATGCTTTTTTTTTCAGTCTAATGGAAAGTAATCATACAAAATACATGTTTAAGTGTTTATTTTAGTGCATTAGAGATTTAACCTGAACTGGGCTACAAATACACCAAAATGTAATAGTGTTATTTATATCTCTATTAGGCATGGGGTGATAACAGATTTCAAGGTACACAGAGGTTTGGAATTTTTTTATTTATTTATTTTTTCACACACACAAGGTTTTTTTTTACGTTTTGTTTTCATTTTTTTAGGACAACAGTATCTCCAGCAGAAAATATATCCAAAGTTGCCTTTTAAATTGTGACAGCAGAAGTCAATGATTCATTGTAATTATTTAGCCTGACATGTTGAATATGTCTCTCCAAATAAAATGTATTGTGTTTGAAAGGGAAAAAGTTGTTGTTTTTACCCAGACATTAAAAAAAGAACATATATTAGAGCAGTAATCACAATACCAAAAAACCCTGAAACAGTGATATTTTTATCTAAGGTTATCACACCATCAGAATTTTATACCGGCCCATGCCTAATCTCTATACTGAAGGTTTTTGTGGGATAAATTCATATAATTGCCTGATTATAGACAACATTTATATTGACATTTATTAAAATTTTGAATTAATTCGACTAATTATAAGGGTGACACGGTTGCTCAGTGGTTAGCACTGTTGCCTCACAACAAGAAGGTCTCCGGTTCGAGCATCGGCTGGGTCAGTTAGCATTTCTGTCTGGAGTTTTCTCCCCGTGTTCGTGTGGGTTTCCTCTGGGTGCTCCGGTTTCCCCCACAGTTCAAAGACATGCGCTATAGATGAATTGAATAAGATAAATTGGCCATAGTAAATGTGTGTGAATGCATGAGTGTGTGGGTGTTTCCCAGTGCTGGGTTGCGGCTGGAAGGGCATCCGCTGCGTAATAACCTAAGCTGGATAAGTTAGCGTTTAATGTGCGAATATAAAACCAACTTTATCTCAATATCAACTATGAAGTGATGTAATGAGACTTACTCTAATATTAGTCAAAATGCTAAAATATTCTGAAAAAAAAAAATCTGAATTCATCAAATCGTCACATAATACATGCAAATCCGTGCATATCTAGTGAAAGAATGCCTCGTTTACGTATTTAAGAACAGTTTTAAAATCCGTGTCATACAAAGAAATAGTGTTTGCAATCCTTAATGTAATCAATGAAATGGGGGAAGTGTGGTGATTCACTTATCATATTTTCCCTCGTCAAATTCTGTGCGCATTTTACATTAAAGACACGTTTTATAAGAAGCCAAGCAAACAACACTGTCATAATTGTTTTTATAGAGTTAAAAATAATTAAATTATATTTGAAGTGATTGTGTAACTTCGTCTTTAAAGAATCACGTAACTAACACAAGGGTACTGGTGTCAACATGAGGCGCAGCAAATATACATTAACACGAAATATGTTCACTTAGATATGTTTTTAAAACTATAGCGAATAACCTGCAGACTATTCAGTGCGTCTTATTTTAAACATTTATCAAGTCGTTGGCGCGTGCGTTTATAAAATCCCATGACTGTACGTACCTCTATCTCTAGGTGCCTCCACTTCCTGCCTCTTTGCGTCACCGTAAGCAACGATGTGATTGGCTATTTCTGCATGTCAGAATGACGTTTCTAAGTGTCATTCGTTCAGGGACAGAGACAGAAAATGTCATAGTGATGTATAAAAGGTCACATACAGTCCGCTGGGTTTTATAGAAAAGAGACAATACAGTATGAGTGTTGTTTTTAAAGCTTTAACATTGCTGGAGGAAGAGATTGTTTTCAAATAATATTTCAAATCTTTACAAAAAAGAAGAAAAATGGGCTTTACAGACTAAAAGTTTTGTAATTTATATTACCCCTGGCATGATCTTTTGTTTCTCTTCTTGTTTTGTCCTGTCGTCTGTTTTTGTTGTTATAGGATTTATACGTTTTCTTTATATTTTTGTATTCTTGTTGAACGTTCCAATAGTTTTATACAGGATGTCCTGTTAAAACAATACTGCCACCTAGTGACAGAAGTTGAAACCGATACTGATTATTTGTCATGAAATTTAGTTTGAATAATAACCATAACAACAATGATAACATTAGTATTATTATTTAAAACATTATTATTATTGTAAGTAGTAGTATTACTAGTATTATATATTAACTGTAAAAAAAACACAACAGAAAAAATAAATGTATGGCCAGGTTAAGGAGAGCATAAACATACAAAACTAATAAAGCAACTGGCTTTGGGACAGAATAAACAAATTGGCATAATAATAATACTACTAATAATAATGACAACAAAAACTACAATCTTACCAATATTAATAATGATAATTATAAATGTTAAGTGTTGTGTATATATACTCACCAGCCACTTAATTAAGTACATCATACTGGTACCGGGTTGGACTCCCCTTTGCTTTCAGAACTGCCTTAATCCTTCGTGGCATAGGTACTGAAAATATTCCTGAGATTTTGGTCCATACTGACATGATAGCATCACACAGTTGCTGCAGATTTCTCGGCTGCACATCCATGATGCGAATCTCCCGTACCAGCACATCCTAATTGTGCTGTATTGGCTTGAGTTCTGGTGACTGTGGAGGCCATTTGAGTACAGTGAACTCATTGTCATGTTCAAGAAACCAGTCTGAGATGATTCGCACTTTATGACATGGCGCATTATCCTGCTGGAAGTACTCATCAGAAGATGGGTGCACTGTAGTCATAAAGGGATGGACAACAATACTCAGGTAGGCTGTGGCATTGACACGATGCTCAATTGGTAGTAATGGGTTCAAAGTGTGCCAAGAAAATATCCCCCACACCATTAGACCACCACCAGCAGCCTGAACCGTTGATACAAGAAAGGATGGATCCATGCTTTTATGTTGTTGACCAAATTCTGACCCTAACATCTGAATGTCGCAGCAGAAATTGAGACTCATTAGACCAGGCAACGTTTTTCCAATCTTTTATTGTCCAATTTTGGTGAGCCTGAGCAAATTGTAGTCTCAGTTTCCTGTTCTTAGCTGACAGGAGTGGCACCTAGTGTGATCAGCTCAAATCATTCTGGCCATTCTCCTCTGACCTCTGGCATCAACAAGGCATTTGCGCCCACAGAACTGCCGCTCACTGGATATTTTCTCTTTTTCGGACTATTCTATGTAAACCCTAGAGATGGTTGTACGTGAAAATCAAAGAAGATCAGCAGTTTCTGAAATACTCAGACCGTCTGGCCCCAACAACCATGCCATGTTCAAAGTCACTTAAATCACCTTTCTTCCCCATTCTGATGCTCGCTTTGAACTGCAGCAGATCATCTTGATCATGTCTACATGCTTAAATGCATTGAGTTGCTGCCATGTGATTAGAAATTTGCGTTAACGAGCAGTTGGACAGGTGTACCTAATAAAGTGGCCGGTGAGTGTATGTATACTACAATTTAATATGAACAGACGCCATTTTAAAATATATAACTTTTTATTTTAAACATGAACAAAAATGGGAAAAATACAACAAAAAATAAAAACCTCAATTAAACAAATGCAAGCTATTAATTCATTTTATTTTATTTTAATTAGAAGCAAAACACCAGGACAAAACAAAATCAATATATGGGGAAGAGGGGACGAGAATATACATAAATAAGAAGCTTAGGAAAGGTAAAGCTAAGCAAAGCTGCCTTTCAAGCATTAATATTAATTTGCATATTTAAAAAGTACAGAAATATCCATTATAACAAAAGAATAAAAATAAAGATATTCATACTATCAAGACAAACTCTGATTAATTAGTAAACAGTGCTTGCTGCATAGCTTATGGCATTTTATTCACATGCACCACTGATATTTTTGGCAATAGTTTAGTCTTGAATTACTGTATTAGACCTGTCTAAAGCAGATGTCATAACAGTCATCTCTTGCAATAAGTGCTAGTTACATGCTAAGCTAATTGGCAAAGTTGAACGAACACAGTTTTCAGCTCAGAAAGGCACTGCTGAGGGTATCAAGTGTGGTGCCACTCATTCATTCATTCAGGTTCAAGCGTCTCGATTGTTTTACATGAGTCTGGTGATGGCACTAGACAGAAAGTCTTCATAACTCATCCTCACGTTGCCCGTCATGCCGGTGTCTTTCTCTCTGAAGGACTGGGTCATGCTCTGGAGCTGCGTACACACCTGAATGAAGCCGTCCAGCTGGAGAACCTTGGTCCCACCGCGCACAGAGTAACGGTTCACCAGCTCCTGAATGAACTGAGGACTCAGATTGTAGCCCATCTGAGATAATGCTGCAAAAAAAGACAGTGGGGAACGGGATAAATGTGACTTGTTTTAGTTGACTACGTGAATTTGATCAATAATAATGTATAGAGACATTATAAATATATTTTCTATTTCAATAGTATGTTTTAAAACTATATCTATTTATGTGATTTGAAGATGAGTTTAGAGCCACTATTACTGTATTCTTTAGTGTCAGAAATTACTGTAAAATGCTGATTTGCTCCTCAATAAACATTCATTTGAGTTTTACAGAGTTCATACATGTTTTTAATACTAAAATTCCATGACTTTCAAGTAAATTTCATAACCCATGCCAGGTAGCAAAGAATTCTGGCTGAGATTTGACAAAGCAGGCACAGCAGGCATTCATCCAGCACTGAGTTACAGCATGTGGGTCAAACTTGGTCTGTGTTTGGCAGAGGTAGCACCGTCTTTAAGGTTGCACATAAGATTTAAACCAGATTTAAAATGTAGTATTTGGCCCATATGTTAAAAAATGATATATGGGCCATGTAAGTTTGAACTATCTTGACCCACTTTTAATATACATTAAATAATTTTTGAGTAAAGAAAAAAATAAATAAAAATAAAAATCTACCAATCAGGTCGCTTTGAGAAAAAGCACGCCCATAGTGTGCCTCAATTGCAATGCTTCATGGTTTATCGATTTTATTGCAATGATGAGACACCAACCTATCTGGCCCAGTTCAGGCCCAGTTTTAAGTTATTGACTTGGCTGAGTCTTGACCCAGATATGGTCCATGTTTGGCCCTTGTCTGGAAGCCAGACTTGGTCCACTCATGTACCATAATTCACTGCGGCATATGGCCAAGCAAGACCTGATTGTATGGGCCAGAGCAATTTTGCTACGTTGGATATTTCTATATGTGGTAAATAATAAGAAAAACAATGCACGCTCAAATTTATTACAGCATATCATAAAACGCACAACAATTTATTTAGTTTAAGTGAAGTTTCATAAACTAATTTCGAGAGGAGCACGTGATATGATTGAGCACGTCTGGCCACTCATCTGTAATCAGTAATAATCCAATCAGAGTGATCCTAGTTTACTATAAATGGATCATTTTCTCCCTACTGTTCTATCTTCATTTGGAAGAATCCCCCCTTCCACCCCATCTCCTCCTTTTCCTCCCTTTTCTAAAGGGGGAGCTCTCGAGACCTACCTGATCTCGGATCTCCTGATATGCTTATCGACCGGGCGGGAGCCCTGGGCTCAAATATCTCCGAGCTCAGGGTTCTCTCCTGGGACAGCATGCCAAACCTGCTTTATACGCCAAGAATATCTAAGTGGGAACTCTTGAAATGTATTTTTATATCTATGTAAAATGTACTTAGATAAAGCTTACACTGCAGTAATAATGTGAGAGCATGTTTTGTGCCAAGGACAGAAAAGAAGTAAAGACAACTAACCATTATTTAAGTATACAGATATTTGTTCAACTAATTTCTATGCGTTTTCCAAAACATTGTGTTTTTTTCTGTTTTTCCAGAACTTTTCCAGGCCTGGAAAATGCCATGTCAAAATTCAATGACTTTTCCAGGTTTTTCATGACTGTATAAACCCTGGTATTATTATTTCTTAAATAATATTGGGGATTTTTTACAAGGGGCAAATGAAAATTCAACCATCATTTACACTTTTTTTTCCAAGCATGTATTAATTATTTTTTTTCTGTTCTACGGTAATTTTTTTCCTGGTATGGATGTCCTTGACTACATTTTCAAACATTCTTCAAAATATTTTCTTCTGTGTTCAAAACAAACAAACAAAACAAATAAAACCTTTGGAACCACTTCAGTATAAGTAAATGAGTGCATTTCAATTCCTGAGTGAACTACCCCTTTGATTTTTTAAAGTTGTCTTCTAAAAGACAATTGTGATGCCAGATTTCAAGCTTGATTTTACTTCATTTTCATCAATTGGTGAAGTTTTGTTTCTCGCAACTGTCGCCACTGTCTTGTTTGGTTGGGACTTATGGAGCTGCGCATCAATCGATTTGCTCTTCAGTGTTTGGACTTTCAGCAGTGAAAATTAAAACACAGTGAACTGAACTTCAACTCTAAAAACTGGACTGACAGTTTCAATTTACTAGAACTTTGTAAAAGTGCTGTAGAAATATAGATGAATTGAATTAAATTAATGCAGTTTTTTTAAAGATCTTTCATTGAATAAAACTTTTCAACATTAAGCGTTTTTAACATTATAAATATTTCTGGTAAATGGTAAATTGAAGGCATTCTTGCTTATTTCTTTTTTGTATTTCAATTAAATTCCTGCAAGACAGTGGCTACAAGTTGAGGTTATTTTAAGAGCCATTTTTCATGACGTCTCAACAATGAAATTGCAAAGGATTAGGTGGAAAAACAATTTCACAGAAGAAAACACAAGCTTAGCAACAGCCTTTTTCCAAACTTGTTTTTTTTTCGACTGCTAAATCTTGAGTGTTTATGTGACCAAACCTTTCTATTTAAACGAGTTTGTTAAAATAAAATAAAAAATTCAGATAAAAAAAAAAACAAAATAATATAAACAAAAGTAAATATAAATCTGCTAAATATTAAATTAAATAATTCCAGATTGACAAAAAATAAATATTCTAAAATATATAAATATAAACTAAATATACTGCTCAAAAAATAAAAACTCTTAGAGTTACATTGTGTTGTTTAAGTGGCCTCTTTATTTTTTTTAGCAGTTTATAATTCGGCTAAATATTAAATTGAAGGCAATCTTGCTCATTTCTTTCTTTCTTTTTTCTTTTTTTTATAATTATTTTTTTAGGGGTTTTCACCTTTATTAGATAGGACAGTAGAGAGTATTGAATACTCAACTCGGGTCGCCGCAATCACCGGAGTGCATGTGTCGACGCACTAACCACTACACCACTGGCGCCGACATCTTTCTTTAAAATAAAATTAAAATTCAGATTGACAAAACAGAATATTATAAAATATAACTATAAACTAAATGTAAATCTGCTAAATATTACATTGAAAGCATTCTTGCTCATTTCTTTTTCTAAAAAACTCCAAATAAAATAAAAAAAAATTCCAGATTATTAAAAACTATATATTATAAATTAAAAAAACTAAACATAAATCGGCTAAATATTACATTGAAGGCATACTTGCTCATTTCATTATTTAAAACTAATGTTAAAAAATTCCAGATTGACAAAAACTAAATATTATAAAATTAAATATAAACTAAATATAAATCTGCTAAATCTTAAATTATAGGCATTCTTGCACATTTCATTCTTTCTTTAAAATAAAATAAATATTTCAAATTGACAAAAACTAAATATTATAAAATATAAACTAAATATAAATCTTCTAAATAATAAATTGAAGGAATTCTTATTTATTTATTCCTTTAAAATAAAATAAAAATTCAAGATCAACAAAAAAAATATATATATTATGAAATAAGCTACAGTAAATTGGCTGTATGTGTGTGAATGTAAGAGTGTGTGGATGTTTCCCAGTGTTGGGTTGTGGCTGGAAGGGCATGTGCTGCAAAAAATATATGCTGGATAAGTTGTCGGTTCATTCCACTGTGGTCACCCCTGATTAATAAAGGGATTAAGCCGAAAAGAAAATTGATGAATGAAAATAAAATGTAATAAAATTCCAGATTGAGAAAAACACATCTTAACACCAGATGCAAACAGGTTTGAGCATCTTATTGCAAAACAAAGGACTTATCCCTCCCCCCCGAAACACAAAATCTACATGTGTGTTTTTTTTCACAGGTCCCACTCACAGTTGTTTTTTTTGCACAGTTTTTATCAACACTGTCACTCAGCAGTAATCGTCCATGCACTTTCAGTCCTATTCACATCTCTATAATGGCTTCAACTATCGCAGCAGATGAAATACTGCTCCAGCAGTCGTGAATAGCCTTGTTCATTCAAAATCAATGAGTATAAAAAAGGCACTGCAAGACAGCAGCTACGAGTTTTGAGGTTATTTTAAGAGCAATTTGTCATGACGTTTCAACAATAAAATTGCGCAGGATTAGATGGAAAAAGAATTTCACAGAAGAAAACACAAGCTTTGCAACAGCCTCTTTACTTTTAAACTTTTTTGCGACTACTAAATCTTGAGTGTTTATGTCACCTAAACTTTCTAGATTTAAACACATTTGTTGTTGTTTTTTTCCGGGATACTTGACTAATCAAGGATAATTGTAATTATGATTTGTCTATTGAGCAAATCCCTAGAGCAGTAAACAAAAACACTATAATTTTCAAATAGATATGTGAAAGGCTACGTGAATTATCTTTGCGGAAAAGATACAGAAAAACAGTTGATGAAAGCAGTAAAAACTTCCTGTGTTTAGACTGAGGTTATGATTAGTTCACTGATCAAGCCTTGTTACTTAAGCAAAGCAAAAGTCAACAACAGAATTCATTGCATGCAAAAATTGCTTGACTAAAAACGCACAACATGTAAATAAAACTAGTGGCGAATGGCTTGTAGGTTTATAAGGAACAACAACAAATGACATAGTACAAATTACATTCATTCATTTTCTTTTCGGCTTAGTCCCTTTATTAATCTGGGGTCACCACAGTGGAAGGAACTGCCAACTTATCCAGCATATGTATTATGCAGCCAATGCCCTTCCAGCTGCAACCCAAGGCATTCACACAAATGCACTATGGACAATTTAGCTCACCCAATTCACCTATACCACATGTTTTTGGACTTTCTGTGTGGAGTTCGCATGTTCTCCCCATGTTCATGTGGATTTCTTCTTGGTGCTCTGGTTTCCACCGCAGTCCAAAGACATGTGCTATAGGTGAACTGGTTAAACAAAAATTGTACATAGTGTATGAGTTTTCACTAACATATAAATATGGGTGTACTCGTTTTTGGATTGTCATTTTCTTAGATTAGCTCCAGATTTGACTTTATAACTGATTAATCTATGCACAAATATTAGGCCTGCACGATTAATGGTTTTTAAACCGAAATCACGATTTGAAAAGATGCGATTTTCAAATGGTAAAAGCTGCGATTATTTAGATTATTACTGGGCCGAGGGAGGCGAGCGCAAGTAGCCTAATTAAAATGTTCCAACTACTTAAAAAGCAGACAACTGTTACAGAAAAACCAATGAGCCCCTATTTTACTGCTACGGATGGAAAAATGAAAGCTGTAATATCTCTCTCTCTCTCTCTATATATATATATATATATATATATACATATACACATATACATATACACATATACATACATATACACATATATATATATATATACATATATATATATATATATATATATATGTATATATATATATATATACATATATATATATATATATATATATATATATATATATATATATATATATATATATATATATATATATATATATATATATACACATACATATATATATATATATATATATATACACATATACATATATATATATATACACATATACATATATATACATATACACATATATATATATATATATTTATATGTATATATATATATATATATATGTATGTATATGTATATATATACGTATGTATATTTAAAGATTTTAAAGGTGTTTTACATCTTATATAATTTCTTTAATTGAACTGAAAATACTGTAGTTATTTTCTTAATTTGTCATGACAACTGACAACTTTATTGGAAAAAATGGTATTAAATAAACAGAAGCATAGTGTAGTATACTTTGTGATTATGCTTGGTCTTTCTTTGGTGCAATTAAAACAACCACATCAAACCTGCAGCTCTTTTATGAAATTATAGTAAATCGCATTTTAAATCACAAATTTGATCAGATAATCACAATTACATTCTCCAAATTGAGCAGCCCTAACAAATACATTAATATTAAGCATCCTATTAAATATTTTTGAAGGGTCATACTCATATTTGCAAATCATTATATTATATTATATTATATTATATTATATTATATTATATTATATTATATTATATTATATTATATTATATTAAAATTAATGCTTTTAAAAGATTTCTTCTGCACATCAAGCCTGAATATATTTGATTAAAAATACAATAAAGCAGTTATATTGCGAAATAATACATTTAATTGTAATTGCTTCTGTATTCTAAAGTTGCATTTTTAGCTAAATTACTTCTAGAATGTTTAAAAACTTTAAAATAAATTGAACCCTTTATGAAACAATGCTGAGCAGAAAACTTTATCAGCCTCCACAAAACATAAGCAGATTCTTATGATTTTGTGGAGACTATGATAAAGATTTCTTTTTAGAATTTATTAACATAATAACCATTTAAATAATATAATATAATATAATATAATATAATATAATATAATATAATATAATATAATATAATATAATATAATATAATATAATATAATATAATATAATATAATATAATATAATATAATATAATATAATATAATAACCAGCCAAGTTCACCCACCACTGTCAAGTATGTCAAGCCAATGCATTTGGCCCCTGAACACAGACTAGCAATGCAATGTTGGAATCTGTGATTACTCGCTGTAACTGTCGTCATACCAGTGTGAACATGCATCTATAACTGCAAACGGTCATCTCTCCTGACCTCTAAACAGACTCACCCTGGTGCATCTCATTGGTGTTAATTGATCCGGATCGGTCACGGTCGAACTGCTGGAACGCTGCCCTCCACTGCTGCAGAAACGTCCACAATGCGGAGAAACCAAACACATCTACACGGCCCGATTTAGTCTTGTCAAACATATCTGGAAATGAAGACAAAGGACAGATTCCTACTTCAATTTCCTTTGGCGGGTGTCATCAGATGACTTCTATTTTTGTATTGTTTGCTTGACATTGCGGTGCTCTAAATTCAGTTATATGGGGATTTAAGCATCTACTAGATAATGTAACTGCTGTCAGGAGGTTTATGTTAACAACGGAGGCACTCACTGAGCATCATAATGCAGGTTTCGTCATTGAAAGAGGAGTTGTTGAAGTTCATGAGTGCCTGCTTCAGCTCTTTTGCATTAATGTAGCCACTCTGGTCTGAATCTACTGTTGAAAACCACTGGTAGGCTTCAGGGTTGACACCGGGTGGAATGTTACCTGCAATAGGGGGATAAAGAGGATTATGTTAGCGAGTCTGATTCATTATTATTCATTCATTTAAGGTGAATTATTCAATCATTCATATACTTTTCGGCTTAGTCCCTTTATTAATACATGGTCCCCACTGCGGAATGAACTGCCAACTTATCCAGCATATGTTTTACGCAGCGGATACCCTTCCAGCCACAACCCATCTCTGGGAAACATCCATACACACTCACTCATACACTACGGACAATTTAGCCTTACAAATTCACCTGTACCGCATGTCTTTAGACTGTGGGGGAAACCGGGGCACCCGGAGGAAACCCATGCGAACGCAGGAAGAACATGCAAACTCCACAAAGAAACGCCAACTGACCCAGCCGAGGCTCGGACCAGCGACCTTCTTGCTGTGAGACAATTGCACTACCTACTGCGCCACTGCGTCGTCCTGAGGTAAATTAGCTCATTCAGAACTTTTAAATTGAATTAATGAAACCATGAATTAATGAAACCAAACAAAAAAAGGACTTTATTGGTAAGACTGATTCTTTTATTCTTTTATTTACGATAAATTACTTAATTCATAACGTTTAAATCAAATTAACGAAACCACAAATTAATGAAACCAAAAAAAGACTACATTAGTGAGTCTGATTCATTTATTCGTTTGTTTAAGGTAACTTAGTCCATTCAGATCGTTTAAATTTAATTAATGAAACCAAAAAAAGACTACAGTAGTGAGTCTGATTCATTTATTCGTTTATTTAGGCAAGGCAAGTTTATTTATATAGCACATTTCATACACAGTGGCAATTCAAAGTGCTTTACACAAACAGGAATAAAAGAAACAAGTATAAGAAAAATAAAACAAATAATAAAAATGGTTAAAAATATAAAACAAATAAGCATAAAAACAGATAAAATGTGTTATAAAAGAATGAAAAAGAAGAGAAAAATAGAATAGTGCAATCTGTCGGACGTAGCACAGTGCTCATTCAGTAAAGGCACAGCTAAACAGATGTGTTTTCAGTCTTGATTTGAATGTGCCCAATGTTGGAGCACATCTGATCATTTCTAAAAGCTGATTCCAGCAGTGAGGGGCGTAGTAGCTGAAAGCCGATTCACCCTGCTTTGACTGAACTCTTAGAATTTCTAGCTTATTTGCTCCTAAAGATCTGAGTGATCTGTTGGGTTTGTATTTAAGGTCATTTAGTCCATTCAGAACGTTAAAATTTAGTTAATGAAACCAAAAAAAGACTACATTAGTGATTCTGATTCATTTATTCGTTTATTGAAGGTAATTTAGTCCATTCAGAACGTTTAAATTTAATGAAACCAAAAAAAGACTTTATTAGTGAGTCTGATTCATTTATTCGTTTATTGAAGGTAATTTAGTCCATTCAGAACGTTTAAATTTAATGAAACCAAAAAAAGACTTCATTAGTGAGTCTGATTCATTTATTCGTTTATTGAAGGTAATTTAGTCCATTCAGAACGTTTAAAATTAATGAAACCAAAAAAAGACTTCATTAGTGAGTCTGATTCATTTATTCGTTTATTGAAGGTAATTTAGTCCATTCAGAACGTTTAAATTTAATGAAACCAAAAAAAGACTGCATTAGTGAGTCTGATTCATTTATTCGTTTATTGAAGGTAATTTAGTCCATTCAGAACGTTTAAATTTAATGAAAGCAAAAAAAGACTGCATTAGTGAGTCTGATTCATTTATTCGTTTATTTAAGGTAATTTAGTCCATTCAGAACGTTTAAATTTAATGAAACTAAAAAAAGACTGCATTAGTGAGTCTGATTCATTTATTCGTTTATTTAAGGTAATTTTGTCCATTCAGAACGTTTAAATTTAATGAAACCAAAAAAAGACTGCATTAGTGAGTCTGATTCATTTATTAGTTTATTTAAGGTAATTTAGTCCATTCAGAATGTTTAAATTTATTTAATGAAACCAAAAAAAGACTACATTAGTGAGTCTGATTTATTTTATTCATTCATTTAAGGTAAATTAGTCATTCAAAACTTTTAAATTGAATTAATTAAACGACGAATTAATGAAACCAAAAAAAAAAAAAAAAAAAACACTACATTAGTAAGTCTGATTCATTTATTTAAGGTAAATTATTCCATTCAGAACATCTAAATTGAATTAATGAAACCATGAATTAATGAAACAGAAACAATAACTATTTTAGTGCGTCTGATTCATTTTTATTAATTTATTTAAGGCAAATTAGTTAGTTCAAAACTTTTAAATTGAATTAATGAAACCATTTTCTTACATTTTAGAATAGTAATATACTACTAATAATACATTATTATTTAGAGAATAATTAAATGCGTCCCAAATGGCACACTACACACTATGCACTTACGCACTCAACAGCATAGTATATGATTGTAGTGTCGTCCCAAATGGAACACTAACGTTTTTATACTAAGCAGAAAATTCAAATTGCTTCCCTGATGATGTTTGACGGTTGCCAAATTAGTGAAATAAATAACCAAACTCCCAAATAATACCTGCCATGAGTATAACCGCATTCACCATCGGAAGATGGTATAATCACTTTCGTAGGAGAATCTTGCTTTCTCAATCCAAAATAAATAGTCCAAAATCAGTGCCTGAAAGCTCTGCCCCTTCCGCTACGTAAGCAAAGCAATGGCCGTTCAGTGTGTGAAGTGTCCAACATTCCACACTTCATTTTAACGGTGCATCATCCAGGTATTTAAAGTGCACCTATATTTTTTTTAGAGTTTACAGTGTGAACGCACTACTTGCACTATTTATACTACAAAATGGTGTAGAACTGCATTAGTATGTGATTTGGGATGCACCTAATATTTCAATTGTTTATTAACAGTTTCACATAAAGGGCACCTATTTTACTCCTTTTTTAAGATTTAAGATAAGTCTTTTGGTTTAAGAAAGAAAGAAAGAAAAAAAGAAAGAAAGAAAGAAAGAAAGAAAGAAAGAAAGAAAGAAAGAAAGAAAGAAAATGTGGTTTGAAATGATAATGATCATTAATATAATTATTATTTATTTATATTTTAATTGTTTGAGTCTGACGGAACTTAAGTGTTTCGAACTGAAGCACATTAGTATACACCAGTGTTAATTGAATATAGCATTATTTTAATATTTGTTTGAATTAACTAGCATGCATTTACATTTAAATGTGGATTTAAAATAAATATTCCTTTAGTAATTATATGTATTTTTATTTACATTTTGTTTAAAAATGTCTATATGATTTCTTACTTTATATAGGAACTTTTAGTTTTAGATATCAATTTAAATACTAAATTAGTATTTCAAAAATCTAAGCAAAGACAAATGATAAATGACAGAACGAAAGATAAATAGACAGATAGGTTAAGTTTAAAAATAACTCTAGCGTATACAGCTTAAACTAAATGAGCTCATTTATATTTATGTGACATCTCTTATATACTAAATAAAGCTGTTTCGGATACAGCATATGCATAAATGCACAAAAGAAATTGTTCATTACTCTGCGAAATGAGCAGAAGGATGATAATGATGAGGACGAGCAGTCCTACAGGTCATATTTGAGGAAAAAAAAAACATTGGAAATGGGTTGAACATGAACAAGCCTACGCTGTCAGTGATATGTCGTCTCAGTCCCAAGAGGGACAAGAATAAGTTGTGCAATTTGGTGAAGCGCAGACGGTCACTGTATCCCTCGGGAGGAATAAGCACTGTTCAGAGGACAGTCTTCGAATCTGACAGCCATTCCCACAGGACATTATAGAATACTTATGGACTTAAACGCAGACAGACACAACCGCACGAACCTTTTCTCTCGGAATTACCACACTCATCACTCTAATTCTCCCCTGGGCACGTTCTGTACCAGATCAGTACAAGATGCTTGTGCCATCCTGCGGTGTATCAGCATCCGTCATTCGGTGAGGGGCATATGACACAGCTGCAGTGCAAGAGGATCAAGGACCTTGTCTGCAGTGCCTTCATAAATTCCTATCTTTCGTCTTTTATTCACAGCCCTCGGCCATTGCATGCCTGATGGAACAGCAGTGGCTCGCGGTGTCTTAGCTGCCAACCCTGACACTCAGACATCATCAGTCAATGCAGCCTAGAGCTGCTGCCGACCACTCCTGAGACCACGCTGAAAAATTCACAAGCTGGAGCAACATCTATTACGCTGCATTTGCAGATGTATGAAGCTGTGGAAAACATTCGGTTAAAAGTGATAGATTGCAAACCACATTCCTATTATATTTTTCTATCAGATCATATTTAGGAATGTTTATTGTATAATTAAAGGGATAGCTCACATATTAAAATTATGTCATCATTTGCACACTTTATTTGTTCAAAACCAGTTATTATTGTTGATCAAGTAAACACACAAAAAACTAGTAACCATTAATTTCCATAGTATTTGTTTTTCTGGTCACACTTGACGATGAGGTCGTATCAGTTAATGAGACAAAAAAATGAACAATACATTAAATACAATATTTAATCACATTTTATCACAGTAATTCATTTTTAATGTAATGTATTTTTAATTTAATGCCAGCAATGACAGCAACCAAGGCTATTTTCATGGCAAGAACATTTCAATAATAAATATACAATTAAAAACAACAAACAAATGAATACATAAATTAAATAAGATTTTTACATGATAAAAAGTCTAAAATTGATCCTAGTGACACTTTGTTAAAAATGTCCTTAAGAAAGTTCATTTCATAAAAAAGCCTTCTGGAATCATTAAAGCAGGAAAGTCCAATAAAAAGTGTTTTACAGTAAGGGGAATTGAGCAGTTATTCATTGTTAGTTCATGTTAACTCATGAATTTGGATGCTGATAATGCATTAGGAAATGCTGCACAAGTATTGCTAATTATTAGTTCATGTTAGTAAGTACATCAACTAATGAAACCTTACTGTAACGTGTGAACATTTTTCCTACTATGGAAGCCAATGATTACATGTTTCCAACATTTTTCAATATATCTTGTTTTGTGTTAAACAGAAAAAAAAAACTGGTATAAAAAAAAAAGTCAAGTCAAGTGAGTAAATGAAGACAATTTTCATTTTTAGATGATCTATTCATCGTTGCAATTAAAATATTGTATATTGTTTTAATAACGTACATTGTAAAATATACTATATATAAATATATTGTATACTATTTACTATATAAATATATTTTACTTCGTAAAATAATGTATATTGTTTTGTTTTTTGGAGTATGTTTTTGTATTTTGCACTGTTGTTGTATTTTGGAGCCAGCACCTAAGCTTTTCACTCATCATAGTACACGTGCTGCTGATGATGTGGCAATAAAAGTGATTTGATTTGAAATAAGGGTTAAGTCTATTTATTAATAGGTTATGAATTGACAATATATAGATTACATTTCTAAGACATTTAAAAGCTTTAATCCAGGTTTAAAACTAAACTGTGTTTCTGTCTGTTACAATAGTCACTGTGTCAGATTATGCATTTCTGATTATTGTCCCAGCATAGACAAGAAATTAGTCTAAAAAGTGAATTACTGGAGCACAAACCAATATTTTAACTTTACCCCTTTGCTTAACCGGTTTCATTTTCTCATGGATTGAGTGACAACTCATGGCAGGTTCAGAGAAACTTACACTTAGAAAACAAGGTGAGCTAATATGTTGACTCAAAATAAAATGCTGTTTTGTGAAGACTTTGTCATTGTTAAAGATCCCATGAAACTAAAAGAAAGTTTTTTTTAAGATGTTAGTATCAATATTGTTCATTTAAGATATTTATAAGCTAGTGCACACCAAAACAGTGATGAAATTTGTAAATATAAAACAGATATAAATAAGTAAGCTTGCAGCTTGTCACTTCTGCCTAAATGGATCATTTATTTATTTATTTATTTATTCACGTGACCTCATACTTCAGTTTCTCATCAAATTGTGACCAATCAAATGCTCTCTAGTATCTGAGATGCCCCACCCCATTCAAGACGCTTCACATTTGATGTGCTTGAGCTTAACCACTCTAACTAGCAGAGTGGTGATAAAACAAAATGCTATTGCCTGTTTTGAAAAAGAGGAGGAGTTACACTTGTCCCACCCTCTCTTCGTGTTTTGGTAGAGATTACATCAAACATCGAATAAAAGATGCACATTTCAAAGCACCACACAGGACCTTTAAATCTTCCTAAAAGTTTTGTTATACTACTGATTATAAAGGACAATAGCAGAACTTTTTAAGTTATTTCAAGTACAAACGGTATGAATGAATACTTGACAATAACACGGTTACAACATTCTTACAAATATAATAACCTTTTTTAAAAGTTCATATTCAGCTTTTTATTGGATTTTGCTTTCTGTTATTTGATCATTTACTTTTCAAACGCTGGTGAGCAAGATGAATATCTGTGTTTATTTATATTAATTCACTTTAAAAGTTCTGCTGATAATATTAAGTTTTTACTTACAGATCCTACATTGCTTTTATTTCATTCGTCTATCCCGGGTAATGCTGAATACAGTAGTCAACATTTGAAGTGGACCAAATACGTTTTTAATATTGTCCTAAGTCAAGAATGGGTATAGTCCAATAGTTTTAGGACAACTTTGATACTTTTTTAAAAATACTTCAAATGTTGACCACTGTAGACATATTAATAAAAACACAATGATCATAATGCAAACCATGCACATTGTTTGTATATTAAAAACTTAGTTATCATATGTTATACAGCATCAATCTAAGTTTAGCTTAATAATACTTTTTAGAGCCACTGAAACCACACAAATATTCAAACATAAATAATTTGGTAATACATATGTATGTTACCAATATAATACTCAGGCCAACTAACTTAAACATCTCTAACCTGCTGGTCCCTGCTGACGGTATGGTCCTCCTTGAGGTTGTCCATAACCTCCGTACGGACCCCCTGGAGCTTGACCCCCTCCGTATGGTGCTCTTGGACCAGGTTGACCATAAGATCCATATGGAGACCCTCCTCCATACTGTTGCCCTGGAGGGGCACTGCCATAAGTTGAACCATACTGTCCAGCAGCAGGACCACCTGCATATGGTGCCCTTGGAGGCTGCTGCCACTGGGGAGCACTACCCCCTGGTCCTGAATAACCCTTTGGAAACAAGTAAAGAAAAGCATGTATTAAAATAAACTAGTGTTGCTTGAAATGCAATGAATTGCTTTTCATTGAGGTAAAGTTGGTTTTATTCGTTCATTTTTGACCAGTGACAATTTGTGACATGCTACTTTGAATATTGGGTCTTGAATCACAAGCAAGTATGACTTGAAAAACAACATTTTCCAAAGAATATTTCTGAAATTATATTTGTTACCACATTAGCGAACATAAAACCAACTTTACCTCAATATTGTTGTCAGTTGTGGTCTATAACAAAGACAAATGAATCACCAAAACAATAAATAATAATAAAAAAAATCTCAAATGTTAATGTTATAACTGTATTGAGGTAAAGTTAGTTTTAAATTCACACATTCAGACTTTGGCGTTCAATAAAATACTAAAGCAGAATTTAAAAAGGCTAATACTGATTAATTGTGATGACATACTTTTATGAGCACAACTTGTGACACTGTCTATAAACTATTTACCACGCTACATTAAATATTGAGTTTTAAATTACAAGCAAGAATGTCTTCAAAACAACATAAGCACTATTTAGTTGACTGAACAGTGTTGTACTTTGAAGGGCTGCTAACATGATTTCCCTATTTAGAATTTCCAAAGAATAATTTTCTGAAACTATATTTGGTAGCACATTTGCAAATATAAAACCAACTTTCCCTCAATACTGTTGTCAGTTACATAATTGTATTGAGGTTAAGTTAGTTTTATATTCACACATTCAGACGTTAGCATTCAATAAAATACTAAAGCAGAATTTAAAAAGGCTAATACTCATTAATTATAATGCCATACTTTTATGTTACGCACTAACCTGTGACAGTGACATGGTCCCTATATAGTTTACCATGCTACGTTGAATATTGGGTCTGAAATCGCATGTAATAATGACTTCAAAACAACATTAGCACTATTTAACTGATTGAACAATGTTGGACTTTGATAGCCATTGGCTGTTAATATGGTTCCCCTACTTAGAATTAGCAAAGAATACCTTTCTGAAATTATATTAAGAAAGTGAAAGTGTGTATGTGCGAACGTAAAACCGACTTTATTTCAATTATAATTGTCAGTACAGCAGTAAACGGATTACTAATGTTAAACAGATATTGATATTCCAATCCGCACCATAATTCACAAAGTCCTGGGGATAACATGACAGCACACATTTACGTATTCAATCCATTCACGTCACTGCATTTTTCCATACAATGAAAGTGACTCTCTAGAATCTTCTCCTGTGTTTAGCGAAAGAAAAGTGAAAACATTAATAAACGAAGTTACACTGGTACACTCACGTTGTTATATTATGATTGTAGACCAAGAAATACATGTGGAATTACGGTTTACTGACGGATGAAGGTAAAGGACAGCATGGCTAGATTCAAGAGACACATTTCTTTTGTTCGTGTTTGTCATAGGACATCAATTAAAATGATGCATATGTTCACTAACGTTAAAAACTAATGAAAATCACGCGATTAACTGATTTGTTCAAACAAAAACCATCGTATTGGACTTAACATCACAGTAGCAACAGGGCTAACGTTAACTGATTAGCCTAAAACGCTGTTTCTACAAATATTTACGCGATTGTGCGAATGCATAATTTCTCTGTACATTAAGTTCAGATTCTAAGACACAAACCGGAGAATCACATAAATATAAAACACACATATATTAATGTAAAATAGTTAAACCCGGAAGACAAACTTTACCTGTCCGTATTGATAATTCATTCCGCAGAAAATCTTCAGCAAATGGAGCGACTAGGGTGTTTTTAACACGGCCCGCCTCCTCACGCTGATTGGTGTGTTTTCATGTTTGTCAACGGAGAAGCCTCATATTTTCAATCTGATTGGTTAAAGCAATGGAAAATTGCTGATAGCTGAGACTGTGAGTCACACTCATAGACTGGTCATACTGTGTACATAATGTAAAGTTTTGTTGTAGTAACCATATTTATGGAGGAGGATAGACTTAATTTGTTATACAAAGGTAAGAGTTAACATTTTATTTACTTGAAATGAAAGTTCATCAAATAAGATTTTTACATAGTGTAATACAGAGACCTAGCTAAGCTGTGACTGTAAAAATTTGTCCTGACTTGGATTGACATCGGTATTATTAGTAACGTTACTATGAACATGCCATTTTTGTGTCAACTTAAAATTAAATTTAATAATAATAATAATAATAATAATAATAATAATAATAATAATAATAATAATAATAATAATAATAATTACCATATTCATTATTATAAGTTCAATGAGTTCACTGTACTCAAATGGCCTCCCCAGTCAACAGATCTCAATCCAAGAGAGCACCTTTGGGATGTGGTGGGATTCATATAAGAACTGCAGCAACCACTGCAAGGATTCAACCAAGGAGTCCTAAACCTTTTGATACCTTAAGCCTCTTAAAAAATAATTATCCGCTTAATAACCTTCTCTCTAATTTTTGGTAATTGTCACATAACAGAGCTAAACAGATGAACTATTTACATAATTAATTTTTTTTTTTACTTTACATGTTATGATTTTGTTAGCTTTTTATTAACTCATAGTGAAACTTGTGACACATTCAATATGAAGTCTGCCGCTGATAGGGATGCCATGTTTGACATAAGATTGCATTAAAGTTTAAGTGAAAACACTGCTTCAAATATTCTATCAGTGACAAAAAAGTTGTCATGATTTTAGTAAGTATATATTTACTGAAATCATGACCATATATATATATATATATATATATATATATATATATATATATATATATATATATATATATATATATATATATATATATATATATATATATAAAATCTTTTTTTTTATTTTTTTTATAAAATTTCTTGATAAGTAAGTTGAATATTTCAATCCTGTCACAAGTTTACAACCCTGAAACAATGACATGTGTAATGGGGTTGAGTGTGATGGGGTTGAGTGTTTAAAACAAAATGACCTCTGCTCCTCGCAGCAATTAAACAAGAATATGTTATATTGTCTTGAATTCAAATGAAAAAAAAAAAAAATCTTTGTTTTACGTTACGGGGTTGAGTTGATAAGCGTGACCCTAACTATAATAAACCTCAAAAAATGTAAATAAGTTAAAACATATCTTGCCTTCTTCTGCACCCTGCTGTTGAAGAGAGCTGAATGACGTCTCTTCATATCTGTGATGTCATATAAGGGTGGAGTCTAAATTGTAATAGGCCAGTGGTGCCCAAACTCTGTCCTGGAGGGCCGGTGTTCTGCATAGTTTAGCTCTAACTTTCTTCAACACACCTGCCTGGAAGTTTCTAGTATACCCAGAAAGAGCTTGATTAGATGGTTCAAGTGTGTTTAATTGGGCTTGGAATTAAAATTTGCAGGACACCGGACCTCCAAGACCAAGTTTGGGCATCCCTGCTATAGGTGGAGAATTGCTGTCATGATGGGGTTGAGTTTTTTATTGAGGGACATGATTTTGTAGCCTGTTTTTTGATCACCAAAAAAGAACACAAATAAACAGTTGCAATGCTTAAAAAAAAATACACTGTGTGCATTTTATAAATTTTTTTCTACATGCAATTTCAAAGAAGTGTCTCAGGAACATGACAAAAAGCTTGGAAATATGATATTTATATGCAAAAATTTTAATGTATTTTTTACTCATTACAATGTAAAAAATAAATCATTTACAAAAAGGCTTTTAAAATTACATTTTAGTCAGCAACCACTTTTGGTTGTTAAATATGGGGGACTGAAATATTACCAAATGCCAGGAATGACCCCAATATCTAATGATTCACGTTCAAAATATACCCGATAACCCTGCTGCGTTAGAATATTTCACAGCATGATTCCTGTAAACAATATGAATACACAGTGCATTTACTCACACAGACTATTACATTGTATGGAACAAACATATTAAGAAAATCATTTAAGAAAATATGAAAAAAATATTTAGTCCCGCTTTCAAGGCTTTCAACTTCAAGTGCTCCATGCTTAAAATCAGTGTTTTGTAAACAATTATACATTTAAATATGTACACTAGGCGGCAGTGTGCATCTAAATAAGTAAATAAGACACACAACGACCTTCTAATTTCATCAAAATTATTACATACTGTATACAAAAATAGTTATTTATTAGCATGGTTCAAACACATTTTTACTACAAAAATTCCATGACTTTTCCATGATTTTTCCAAGACCTTCGATTAAATTTTCATGACCTAAGTTTCATGCATTGTCTACATTTGCGTGGTAAAAAAACAGTACATGTAAAAATTTATTACAGCATATCGTAAAACATGCAACAATCTATTTAGTTTCAGCTTATATATATATATATATATATATATATATATATATATATATATATATATATATATATATATATATATATATATATATATATGTGTGTGTGTGTGTGTGTAAAATTGATTTAGATAATGCTTACACCACACTAATAATGTGAGAGTATGTGATTGGCCAAGGACAGAATAGTAGTAAAGACAACTAACCTACAGTAAATTCAAGTATACAGATATCTGTTTTCCATGACTTTTCCAAAACTTTGTGGGTTTTTCTGAATTTCCAAAACATCATTCAGGCCTGGAAAATGCCTTGTCAAAATTCCATGACTTTTCCAGGTTTTCCATGACCGTACCCTGTATTAGTCATAGCAGTTACGGTCAAAGGAAAAGTCCTTAAATATTTTAAATGCAATATCCCTTATTGTTTATTACGCAATCAGAGTTCAGACCATTATTAGGTCAACTCTGAATTATTTTCTTTTTCTGCAGCCTTTGCCTTTTTAATATTGTTGAGATTCTGGTTGGACATGGCCGTGGGATCCACCCATTTGTGCAAGTGCAGTCTTTTCTCTTCTCTCCAATTACGCTGAAATTTGGCAACTTTCTTTGTAATCAGATACACCATCTCACAGATACACATAAAGATGCACACAGAGGAGGAGACCACCATAAAAAGAGTGAAGATTTTCTTCTCTGTGGGACGGGAGATGTAGCAGTCAACTGTATTTGGACAAGGTTCCGCAGTGCATTTGGTAACATTTGGCATGTCGAATTCATAAAGATAGTACAAAATAAACAGAAATGCTGCATCAAAGCCGGCTTTGAATATCAGGCTGATAATATAGGTGTACCACAGGCCTCCACGCTTTCTTCCAGGGTTTGCATACATGTTTTGGCCATTGCAGGTTGTGCTGTACTTCACATTCTTCATTTCTCGATATTTGACGTGAGCGACCACCATGAGAGATGGACAAGTGACAAAAATGAGCTGGAGAGCCCATAGACGGATGTGGGATATGGGGAAGAACTGGTCATAGCAGACGTTGGTGCAGCCTGGCTGGGCCGTGTTGCAGATGAAATCTTTCTGTTCGTCGCTCCACACTTGCTGGACAGACACCACAAACACCAAGATTCGGAAGATGAACACCACAGAGAGATAGACACGGCCAAACACGGTGGAGTATTGGCTAACCCCGCCAAGCAGGACCTCTAGAGACAACCAGTTCATGTCTTCTGCTGCAAACGGATGTCTTATTCCAGGATATTATCCCTACAAAATAAATAATGATGTATTAATATGTTTTTATTTACATTAAAATTCATTCATTCACTAATTTTCCTTCGGCTTAGTCCCTTTATTCATCCGGTGTCGTCACAGCGTAATAAACCGCCAACTTATCCAGCATATTTTGTACACAGCAGATGCCCTGGGAAACTGGGAAACATCCCTACACACTCATTAACAGACACGCTGATATACTATAGGCAATTTTGTTTACCCAATTCACCTATACCACAGGTCTTTGGACTGTGGGGGAAACCGAAGCACCCGGAGGAAACCCATGCGAACACGGGAAAAACATGCAAACTCTACACAGAAATACCAACTGACACAGCCAGGACTCGAACCAACGATCTTCTTGCTGTGAGGTGACAGTACTAAACACTGAGCCACCATGTTGCCTAAAATAAAATTGTATATTCAATTAATTACTTATTTTTAAATACATTTTTTGACATTTAATAGTCAATTGGACATGCTCATTTTCTCTGTTTGTACTGCACATTTAGATTTCCTTAGCTAATACTAAAAGCTTTAATATACTTCAAACTCAATTAAAAAATTTATTGGTATAATGAAATTTTAAACAAAGTCAGGCTAACATGAAGATATTGCTGGAAATTTAAAACTGCTGTAATTTTAGTTATGTTCATCTAAACATTGCTCTTAACAGCGTGAATGGCATCAGGATGTTTGGTAAAAGCAAATGTTGGTTTTCAAACTTCTTTTTTTACTCCTAAATAAAAAGTAACTATGATTATATAGTGTAATATGGATATCATATTAGGTAATAATAATATATAGGTAATCTTCGAAAACACCATTAGTTAAATAATACTGTTGAATGAATATCCAATTTTTTTCATAATGAGCATTGCAATGTTCCTTTTTTTAACATTCAGGGCATTTAAAATGATTTAAACCTTTTCATGTTTGGTAATCCATTTATTAATTATTGGAAATAATATTTTGACATGTGTACTGTACATAATACATTTTAATGAAATCAAATGGTTTTTATACAATATTTAATTATTCACACACACAAACAAACAAACAAACAATAAAATTGTTTCTAAAAGCAGCAGCGGTTGGAGGCTTTCATTTGATTCTTTCCACTTTTGTTCACAAACAAATCAATACCTTTGCAGCTTATGTATTTAAGGATATTTTAGTTCCATTTAATTGTTAGCCAGTATAGCTCTGTATATAGCTTTCACCATAGTATCCAATGTGCTTTTGTTACAGTTTGCAGTAGAAATAGGAAATTGGCAGACAACACACTATTCACATAGTTAGTATAACTTGTCAGAATGTTACACAAACTAGAGGCAAGCCATGAGTGTTATCATTACGATCTATAGCAGGCATGTGTATAACAAGCATAAAATATGCTTTAATTTGTCCTGATTTCTGCAAAACACAAGATCTGATCCAATTTTATCTGTTAACAGTCAATATTAATACTTTACATACTATATTGCGTTAGTACTAACTGATTTAAGAATAAACTGTCTTTAAACACTTTATCTTGAAGAGACCTAAGTGATCTGTCCTTACCTTTTGACGATTCTGGGTGTTATGAGGAAGAGCATAAGCTTTCCTTTGGCTGACAATCAAGAAATACCTGATTGGTGGATTAAATCTACAGTATGACAAATCACCAGTTTACATCAAAGAAAATGAACTGAACAAAAACAAAAATTAAACATTGTTGCTTCTGCTTCCACCGTAGGAGATTTGCAATGGTAGTTTTTTCGTAATGCCAGTCGCCAGGGGCATTTCATAAAGCTGGTAGTCAATGTTGTTTAAAACAATAATCAAACTTTGAAGTTCAAATACATGGCAATTATTTGTTTATATAATATAGGTGTGTGTTTGTATGGGTGTGTGTGTTTATATTGGCCCGTTGTCCACTGGGGTTTTATACTCGAGGATTTTACATGAGAACAAGGAAACAATGGTGTCTGAGGCTCACGGTATGCCCATTTTCATATACCAATCTCTTATTATTCTACAATGCCTCTGTATACCCAGATTTTATCTTTATAGGGCACATTTAAAAAGCTTACGATTTGCTAAAAGATAAAGTAAAAGTTGTACAGTAGATAAATATATACTTTTTACACTTATTACATATATTTATTTTCTTTATTAAATTAATAATATATCCAGTAATTTTTTTAAACAAAATTAATTTAATAATATTGATGACACCAAGTTTTTCATGATGAGCATTGCAATGTTCCCTTTTTTAACTCTCATGGTACTTAAAATGATTGTCACTGATTTGAGTATAAATTGTCTTTAAACACTTTATTTTAAAGAGATCTAAGCGATCTGTCCCTAGCTTTTGATGATTCTGGATTTTATGAGGAAGAGCAAAAGTTTCCTTTCGCTGACAATCAAGAAATAGTTGCACTGTAAAATGATTGCACCAATTGAATGTGTTGACAACTTATATATCAAAGTTTTACTTGGCTGAACTTATTATACTTACAAAAAGTGTCAGATAACTCATAACTGTCAGATAAATATATATATATATATATATATATATATATATATATATATATATATATATATATATATATATATATATATATATATATATATATATATATATATATATTAGTTAAAAGTGCTGTTTGTAAGTTTTTGACTCTTCTAAAGCATAGAAATACCATAATATGTTTGCAGATATTTAAGAAACAAGCCATGTGAACATTCTTATTTATCTAAAAAATAATGCTGAAGTCACTTATTCTGCTTTAAATATGTGCCTTTCGTGCCGGAACGGCTGTCTTTGTTTGGGTCCCTTTAACCCACCAAACGCCACTTTAGCCACTTATATTTCAGCACCCCGGTTTGCCTTGGTGGAAAACCACATATTTGATTCGTTCAGTCAGAAAGGCTCTCAATGTATGTGCCCGCCACTGAAAAAATGTGTCCTCCGGTAGACGGTAACAGCCCCGAAATGCAGATTGAGAGTTCCACATGAGGTGGTTATTAATTAGCAAATAATATAAATATTACAATCATAAACATTAGGTGAACAGGTTACATTGTAGCCGGTGTCCTAACAACACGCTATCTGACAAGGTTTGCAGTGATAAGAAATTTGGCTTTTTGCACCAGAAGAAACATGACAGAATTTTAAATACAGCCATTCAAAAGCAAAGAATAGTGGACTTACTGCATTCCAGCGAAATGTTAAGGTTTACCATCTAATTAGTACATATTAAACCTCTTTAACATTATTATTTGTACATGCTGAATGATTGATAATTGTTGGCTTGCACTGAGTCACAGTTTTAAAGTTCGATTTCAAGCGGTTTATTTTGGTGAAAGTGCTGCTGCTTTCAGTAGTATGGCATTAAATGTCATGTAAAACGACATTCAAACTCACATTGTTAGCATTTAACACTGAATAAAGCACATGAGGTGTACATGAGATGATCATAGGACCTACTTCAACCACTGGGTGTCAAACTAACACACTGCACCTTTAAATTAACTGCTTCAAACTAACTTTTAAATACTGTGAGTATGTACAAATTATACATTTTTAATAAAACTATATATACACACACTCAAAAAATATTTCTTTTTGCTTGTTCAAACTACCCATTTAAAATGAGCTGAAACAACACAATTCTTGAGATTTCATTGGGACAAATTCATTTTTTATGTTCAATCCACATTAATTTGTTAAAAGTGTTAAGTTAACTTAATCAATTTGTGTTGGAACAACATGAATGAATTGTGTGGAACCCTGCATTTTTTACAGTGTATATATATATATATATACACACACACAGTATACACATGCACAGTATACATTGTAATACTTTTACTTTAATTTACCCTTGTTCACATTTGGATGACAACAGATGATGAACGTCTTTCTGTAGGTTTGATTGTGCTGGCTAAAGCAGGTTGACAGATTTTGGGTGGGGCTGGGATCAGTTTGGATGTTTTGAACGTGCATTTCATGTTAAATATTTATGTACCTACTCATTTTTAGTTTTTAGGCTTTTTTTGTGTGTTTGGTAGGGTTTTGGACAATTTGGGCTGAAAACATTTAACTGTATCTGGCAACATTGACCACCATTTTCTCACTGTGGTTGTGATGTGTGTTTGTCTGAGGTTCTCCCCAGATACCAGCTTTTTTGCCGAAATTTGTATTTTCAAATTTTCAAAAATCTCTTTTTAGTATTGAATTGAACCATGGTGCATTAGTGGAACCATTAGTCATCTTCATTAATTTAAGGTAAGTAATGTCAAGTATTAGGGTGGCACAGTGGCTCAGTGGTTAGCACTGTTACCTCACAGGAAGAAAATCAGGTGCTCCAGTTTCCCCCACAGTCCAAAGACATGCAGTATAGGTGAACTGGATAAATTAAGCTGGCTGTATAATGTGTGTGAATGAGAGAGTGTATGGGTATTTCCCACTCGTATTATCAAGTCCTCTTAACTTTAACAAGAGTTAAGACAACTTCAATATTTAAGTTCACTAAACTTAAACAATGTCCACTTAAATTATAATGTCCAATCAACATTACTCTTAATAACAACAAAAACTTATCTATTTAAGTTTACTAAACTTAGACCACATACAGCTTGCTTGTATTGTCAAGTCCTGTCAACTTTAACCTGAGTTGAGACAACTTTACTATTTAAGTGAAGTAAACTTAACATTTCAAGGCAACGCGAACACTATTTTAAGTTAAAACCTTTTTTTTAATAGTGTGGTGGATTATATCTACAGTATGACAATTACCAGTTTACATGAATTGAAATGAACTGAACAAAAACAAAAAGAAAACATTGTTGCTTCTGCTTCCACTGTGTGAGATTTACTATGGTAATCAGCTTTTTCGTAATGCCAGTCGCCAGCAGCATTTCATAAAGCTGGTAGTCAATGTTGTTTAAAACAATAAGCAAACACTAAAGTTCAAGAGAATGGCAGTTCTTTGTTTATATAGTGTGTGTGGATGCATGTGTGTGTGTGCCTGCATGCACACGTATGTGTGTGTGTTTGTGTTTTGCTGACTACTATACTACACTCAAACATGATTTTTGCTGCTTGTTCAAAGTACTTAATTAAAATGAGCTGAATGAACACAATTCTAGAGCTTTTTTGTGGACAATTGTTTTATTGTTTTCTGTTCAATCCAGTTAAATTTGTAAAACATTTAAGGTAATTTAATCGATTTGTGTTGGGACAATATAAAGGAATTGTATGGAACTCTGCATTTTTAGAGCGTATATGAGCATGACTGCATTAAAATAACATCTTAAGTCATAATCTTATAACTCAAATCTCATAAACCTATACAACATTTAAAAAAATTTTTTTTAGTGCATCAAGAATAAAGTTGGTTATTCTTCTTTATGTTGTCACAAAAAAAACTGTGGTGTAAAGATAATCAGTGGCATTATATGAAACGAAATCAAAAGTTCAAAGCAACCGCAGTCAAACTGAAAGTGTTTTTACATTGTTTAGAAACCTGACTCAAAGCAACATTCCTTAAAGAGGTGGATTATTTTGTGTGGTCACATTTTCATAAGAAAAGAAAGCACATGTGGGTCAAAGCTGTATAGACAAGTGTATAATAATAATACAATAGGAAGGGTTTTGATCCATTGTATGTGCAAGTTACTGTACAAGAAAAGTGTACATTAAAATAAGTGTCAAGTAAGTATCACCGTGTCGGAAACAATTTATTTGACATGAATTTAAACAAACAAATTAAGTTGAACATTACAATTTTTTTTGTAACAAATTTGTTTGTTTAAATTCAACACATATAAATTGTTTGCAAAAAATTTTCCAACATAATTTTTTTCAGTGTGTATATAGTGGTCATTGCTCAGTAACAGATAGTAAACAATTTAGGGCTCACGTTTTCAAAATAAATATCCCACAAACATAATAATTTAAACATAAGCTTAGGGAGGAAATTGATCATTGTTGTCTCATAGGGTATATGCAGAGCTAGTGTTTCTTCCCATACTGATAAACGTCTGGTTAACGGTTAATGTGACTTTTTTCCATTTTACATTTCACAGCATCAATGCTGTAATGTATTTAAAATATATTAATTTAAACCGACTTTGGCATTCATCTAGTTGCTCAAGAGTAAAACTAAATAAAAAGCCATTTACACACACGCGCCTGTCAGGATTAGCAGGCTAACACAGAGGCTCTATTGAATATACTGGGGTAAAATAAATGTTCATATTTTAAAGGCATGGCAGGGAAAAATGTTATTTAATGCAGTGCTTCTTGTGCATTCTGAGACCCACTTTATATCGGATATCACTCGGCCAATGGAGATCACTGATTTTTAAAGAAAACAGACCTTAAACATGCCAGTTTTGTAACGTCATGGCGCACTTGACCCAGGGTACTGACAAATCAAAAGTCCTCCCGCATACTGCATATACCATAAAACACTTGGCTTATCAAACGCAGGCTAAGGCATGCGTATTAGAGGTCATATGAAATTAAAATAAAGTTTTGTTTTTTTTTTATTTTAGTTTTAACTCATCAGCTCCAGATAAACAACAAAGTAGGCATACATGCAAATGTGAGTCGTGTAACAGTTTGTTTTGTATTATGATTGGCCTGTTGTCCAACGAGGTTTTACATTAGTACTTACATGAGAACAAGGCTCACGATATGCCCATTTCCATATACCGATCTCTTATTATTCTACAATGCCTCTGTTTCCCCAGATTTTCTTTATCAGGTACCTTTAAAAAGTGTAGGATGTACTAAAAGACACAGTAAAAAATTGTAGACACAAATTCTTTTTTAAGGATTATTACATATGTTTATTTTACTTATTATAGAAATAATATATCCAGTAATCTGAAAAAAACTACTTAAATTTTTTTTATAATGAGCATTGCAATGTTCCCCTTTTTTGCGTGGTAACTAAATTGATTTAAACCTTTTTCATGTTTGGTAATAATCCATTATTAAATAGTGGACATAATATTTTGCACAGCTGTGCACTGCACATTATACATTTTAAGGAAATTTAAATGGTTTTTATACAATATTTACGTATTCACACACAGATACACGCACACACGCACACACACACACGCACACACACACACACACACACACACACACACACACACACGCACACACAGGTTTTCTTCATACTGTTAAAAAGTACAGCTTTTTAATTAATTTATTTGCTATCATTTGTAATACTAATGTGACCTATAATGTCAGGAATTCCACTTTCTGGAATCAATATACTTTCAGTTTCAGAATGAGTATTCTTTTTGTTCAAAACAGAATGGCCATTAGGCAAAAGTGCTTTTCAATAATTAAATTTGATACATTTATTTTCTTCCTTTCTCTTTAAAGACAATGTGTCCCCCCCTTCCCCCACCCACAGAAAAAAGGAAAAATATGTCAACAAACAATTAAATTGTTTCTAAAAGCAGCAGCGATCCATTTTGGAGGCTTTCATTTGATTCTTTCCACTTTTGTTCACAAACAAATCAATACCTTTGCAGCTTATGTATTTAAGGATATTTTAGTTCCATTTAATTGTTAGCCAGTATAGCTCTGCATATAGCTTTCACCATAGTATCCAATGTCCTTTTGTTACAGTTTGCAGTAGATATAGGATTTGGCAGACAACAGACTATTCACATGGTTAGTATAACTTGTCATAATTTGATACAAACTAGAGGCAAACCATGAGTGTTATCATTACGATCTATAGCAGGCATGTGTATAACAAGCATAAAATGTGCTTTAATTTGTCCTGATTTCTGCAAAACACAAGATCTGATCCAATTTTATCTGTTAACAGTCAATATTAATAATTTACATACTATATTGCGTTAGTACTAACTGATTTAAGAATAAACTGTCTTTAAACACTTTATCTTGAAGAGACCTAAGTGATCTGTCCTTACCTTTTGACGATTCTGGGTGTTATGAGGAAGAGCAAAAGCTTTCCTTTGGCTGACAATCAAGAAATACCTGATTGGTGGATTAAATCTACAGTATGACAAATCACCAGTTTACATCAAAGAAAATTAACTGAACAAAAACAAAAATTAAACATTGTTGCTTCTGCTTCCACCGTAGGAGATTTACAATAGTAATTAGTTTTTTGTAATGCCAGTTGCCAGAGGCATTTCAAAGGATGGCAATTTTTTGTTTATATAAAGTAGGTGTGGGTGTGTTTACATATGTGTGTTTGAGAGCACTGTACTGCACTCAAAAAATATTTTTGCTGCTTGTTCAAAGTACTTAATTAAAAGGAGCTTAAATTGTGAATGAACACAATTCTAGAGCTTTTTTGTGGACAATTGTTTTATTGTTTTCTGTTCAATCCAGTTAAATTTGTAAAAACAATTAAGTTACCTTAATCGATTTGTGTTGAAACAACATAAAGGAATTGTGTGGAACTCAGCATTTTAGAGCGTGTATGAGCATGACTGCATTAAAATAACATTGTTTTATATAAAGAGTCATAATCTTATATTACAGTGATAACTTAAATCTCATAAAAGATTTTAGACTTTTACACGCCTGAAACTTGTCTATAGCGCTTGTTCACTGCTGCTCTTATAGTTGTGTAAATTGCTTCCTTGTCCTCATTTGTAAGTCGCTTTGGATAAAAGCGTCTGCTAAATGACTAAATGTAAATGTAAAATTATTATGACATGTAGTTGGGCTGACAACAGAGGTGAGGGCCCAAATGCAGTTTATTAAAGCTGAGTCAGGAAGGAAATGGTCAAAACGGGCAAACAGTAGCATGAGGGTAATCCAAAAGTATAGTCGTGATCACAGGAAAAGAGGTCAATACAGGCGGCAAAACAACATAAACGGTAAACAAGACAATGGTCAAAATACAGCACGATTAGACAAGAGTAACTCTTTGTAATGTTCACAGAAAACAAGACTCAGCAAAAGATAAGTGAGAATGTGCTGTATATATAGTCCTGTAATCAGTATACTGTACATGAGCTTCAGCTGTGTGAGGGTAATCAGGGAGTGAGCTGGGACTGGTGTGTGAGTGAGGTGCACGATGGTATATGTAGTTAGGTTAGATCGCTGGTGATCATAAAACTTTCAATATATATATATTTTTTACTGTCATTTGACACCTTATGATTAGTGCATCAAGAATAAAATTGGTTATTCTTCTTTATGTTGTCACAAAAAAAACTGTGGTGTAAAGATAATCAGTGGCATTATATGAAACGAAATTAAAAGTTCAAAGCAACCGCAGTCAAACTGAAAGTGTTTTTACATTGTTTAGAAACCTGACTCAAAGCAACATTCCTTAAAGAGGTGGATTATTTTGTGTGGTCACATTTTCATAAGAAAAGAAAGCACATGTGGATCAAAGCTGTATAGCCAAGTGTACAGTATAATAATAATACAATAGGAAGGGTTTTGATCCATTGAACTGTACAAGAGTAAGTTGTTTCTGGGCAAAGATACTAGAGACAATAAATCAAATCATTATTGTTGAGATACCTCATGACCTTTTTATGGATTTTAAAAACATTTCATTATTATAGATATTTTTTATATTTTAATTATTTTTATGATTATATTTTTGTATATTTTGATCCATATGAAAAATAAATTCTTAAATAATTCATTTGAATGCATTTTTTAAAACTTGTCTGTCTTTGTAATTATGTTTTAAGTGAAAAATCCCATTTGCCATTCACACATTGAGTCAAATCAATTAATTTACTACCTGTTTTGCTCTTGAAAAGCTTAGAATTTACTAAAAGACACAATAAAGCTTACATTTATAGAAGTGTCCCTTTCAGATGCAAAATCTATTGGAAAAGAGTACTTACAGTAAATGATCCAAGGTTAGTATTCTATTTAAGGTTTGCAGTAGTCAGTTTACTGTTTTTGCGCCATTGTTGGCTGTTATGGGAATAAGCTTATCTGTCTGCATTCCCCACATAAACAAACATATAAATTACACTCCCATCAGCAGTTTTATGGATTTATTGTTTCACACTAATATACACTGTTTTGCAAAGAGAAATAAATAGCACAAAAAACTAAACACACTATATACATATATATATATATATATATATATATATATATATATATATATATATATATATATATATATATATATATATATATATATGCATACTTATACATATACATACATATATATACAACTGATTTGTTTTATCTTTGCCAGTAAATAATATTTTACTAGATATTTTTCAAGACACTT